>NW_004797395.1:332320-334030 GCF_000002075.1 Aplysia californica
CCTGCTTATTCTTTTTTAAAGAAATTTTGCCCCTCCCCCGGACCTTTATAAGACAACCCATACCCTCCGCTTATTAATTTTTCGCCTCAGAAAGTCAGAACAAAAAGATATGCAGAAAGAAGCCTATAACCAGACCCTCTCTTGAAACTCTTTAAAAACTTGCAAATAAAAAACTTAAAATTATAATATCTCTGTTTGTAATTCATTTAGGGGCTGTTCAAATATAATCTTACACCTTTTTTGCAACTTTTTAACCCCCCCCCTTACGCTTTTCTTACATTTGCCTCCCCCCCCCTCCCAACCCGTTGTAATACATTGTTCGCTTATAATACTAATAATGTGACATTTATATCACACAAATCCGTGTTACACTCATTGTTCTAAGCGCTTTACATAATATTCATGAAGTACATGCATAATGTTCCGCGCAATTTACAGGTCGGCGCAATATTGCGCATTTTAACGATCGTGTTATTGCACGGCAATCTTAAGATTGCGCTGCACATTTTAACGATATTATAATTCACTTCCATCTTTTTTTTTTTACATCAAGGAACATTCACGTAAATTTTCAAAAGTTCAAAAATATGAAAATTAAAATTAAAATTAGATATGAAACTGAAGAGCCCACAAGAATGATACAATTGCATAATCGTTAAAACGTGCCGTGCAATCTTAAAATTGCCCCTCAATCTTAAGATTGCCACGCAATTAAACGATCGTTAAAACGTGCAGCGCAATCGTAAGATCAGTAAATTGCGCGGAACACATACACAGGTATCATACGTATGCACATAATAATATGCAGTTCTACATTTACAAAAAATAACAGAGTACCGGTAGATCATTCAAGCAAAATATTGCATACACTCTTTCTTACTAATAAGGAAAAAATTGAGACTCACGTCAGTTTCAAAAGCGCCTTAATTACTAATAAAACAAATTACAGTGGAAGTCAAGATGAAAAAAAGTGTTGACTTTATCCATTGTACTACTCGCTATTGAAAATTGAAGATGACAGCTACAAAATTACAAAGCACCTGGTAATAAGATGTTAGCTCAATTTCAGTGAGTATAATTCTGAAGTTGTCATCAAAAACAAGAGATACTGAGTGAACAAAGTAATTGGAGGTGTGTACACCACTACCTCAGGACCTAAATATCTCTTCGTAAATGAATTCATCTTGGGATTTAGCCTCAAATTGTTGACTTTACGCAAGTTTAACATTAAAGCGATTGACTGTACAAGTAACAGAAACACAATTACTTAAACAAAGAAGGTAAAAAATGGGACCACAATGAGGTGTTGACCGTAACCAAGAGTTTACTTTTTCAGGATTGCACTGTATCTGTTATTACTGATCATTATGCTTAAAACAAAACGTGAAATTAGTTATCATGAACAAAAGGCAGTGTTCATCATTACGTCAAGAATATTTTAAAAGGCAGGAGCATCTGCTGAGCTGTCTTCCAAATATGGGTTATGTTCCAACTTCCTGCTCTGTTTCCCCTTTCTCCTCTTCTTCCTCCACCTCCATTTCTTCCTGTGTAAAGCCCTGTGCCCCTTCAGTACTTCAACACTTGGATTGGAAAATATTCTCCACATTCCTTGTGGCCTCTGCACACCATGCAGCCTTTCTTGACAAAGGCCACCCTTTTTTTCCCTTATTTTTTTTCACCTCACAAAAGTGTTATATTACTTTGGTTCTA
>NW_004797395.1:336282-363452 GCF_000002075.1 Aplysia californica
TCCTTTTGCCTCTTCTTCGTCTGTCTCGTCCCGTCCGGCTCTGGGTTCCGGTCCTCTCCTTTCCTCTCTCCCTCCTCTCCCTCGTCGCTCTCGTCTCGTTTTTCCTCCTCCTGTCTCCTTCGCCTTCCTCTCTCTCTCTCTCTCTCTCTCTCTCTCTCTCTCTCTCTCTCCTCCCCCCCCTCTTTCCTCTCCCCGGTGTCCCCGTCTCTGGCTCTCTCCTCTCTCGATCCTTCCACTGCTGTCCTTTCCTTGCTTCTCTGCTTCTCTTATTCTTTTGTTTTCCACGTTTCTTTTAAACCTTCGCCGCTCCGCTCTTGTAAATACGCACGCTCTCAATCTTGGGAGTTAATAACTCCGAGAAGGGCAATGTATTATAAATGTTGAGCCTGAGGAAAAAGTCATTTTCAGACAATACAATACTAATCTAATGCAAGACCCTTTACTCTTCCGAGACGGGGCTCTACCCTGCCTGTCAAAGCCAACCCGGGCTTAGAGGGATACAGCGCCCCATCAGAAAGACCAGGAGACTCGATACAAATTCCCCCCACTCTGGAATAGAACTCGTGCCTTCTGTGTACGACGGCCAAGCACCTAACCGGTGCACCAAAGACGCCAGTTACGCTGCTGCAATATTTGTCACTCAATGCTGACACCGTGCCATAAACTTTATACTCGTACCACAAAGATACAAAATGTTCCTTCTACACGATCTGTTCTTCTGTGGTTCTACAGGCTGCAATCCACAGTTAGTTTTACGCTACATGCTTTATACAATACGCAAGATAGTTTACGGCTTAACCTCCTGTATCTTAGATTTTCTTGAAAGTAGTTGGAACATATCATTTTTAATTTTGGCCCACTCTCCGGTACAAACCCGTTTCTTTCAGCTGCACGCTTCTCCCATAATATCCTCTTTGATTCCCTGTAGAACAGTGTTTCATTCCAATGCTTTGTCGTGGGACTCATTCAGAACAACCTCTCATATTTCTCCCTCTTTGCAGTTTCGCCTGCTTTGCTCCGCACTCCTGCTAGTGGTTGCCCCGTGCATATGCCACCAATGGGGAGATGGACCTTTTGGTGGACCTTTTGGCGGATCTAAGGGAGGACATTTTGGCAGACCTTGGAGTGGACCTTTTGGTGGACCTTGGGGTGGACCTTTTGGTGGACCTTGGGGTGGACCTTTTGGTGGACCTTGGGGTGGACTTTTTGGTGGACCTTTTGGTGGATCTGAGGGAGGACATTTTGGCGGACATTGGCCAAACAACCACGGGTTCTTCCATCATCCTGGTCATTTCCACCATCCTCACATCCCTAGCTCCCCCGTGACCGCACAACCAACCCCTGTGCCACAGCCACAGCCACAGCCACAGCCACAGCCACAACCCAAAGCCAGTTGTCCGACACTGGCCTCAGCGTGCGCGGCCAGGCCAGCAGGGATCAGCAACTCTAGCGTGGGCGACCTTATTGAGAAAGTGGTCAAAAACCTGGACGCGAACGGAGACGGCAATCTTACTGTCGCTGAGCAGGTCTGTGGGTCAACTGTCAGGTGGTCTGAGATTGTAGGTCAAGTAGGCTACCGGGTGTCTAAAAAAAATGACCAATTTAAAGGGCAATAACTCCGTCGTCTTTAGATTAATTTCAACAAAACTTCGAAGAAATAAAACTCTACCAGGAAGACGTTAAATTTGTCAAAATAATTGAATTTTGTTTGTTCGAAGTTTTGTTGATATCAGTGCCGAGATCATCGGATCATTGCCCTTTAAGAGGCCCCTATTTTGAAAATCTGTATTTCAGCACTCCGTTTGCCTCTGAAACATTGCCTTTTTAAAACTATAGGTGGGAGCATCAGTTATCTTCAACACGATTCTGAAATAATATGTACTCCACAATAAGATATTTAAAGAGAGATATATATATATATCATTATATATTCGTAATAGACTGACAGAACAATTATAATCAGGGCAGGTTTATGAGATGGAGACCCCAAGTTGTTGTCCTGGCCCTCGAAACATTTCTCACGCTGCCCACTCTGTAACTTACCCGTCTCTTTCCCCCACCCCGCACACTCTGTGATGACCCCCCCCCCCTCTCTCCACACACACACACACACACACACACACACACACACACACACACACACACACACACACACACGCACGCACATACACACACACACACACACATTCACACTACACATACGTTGACCACTCTATACCCCCCACCCACACAAGTACAAGTATTCATTGGTACACGTAACGCTTTCCTGTCCGTCACAGCGAGGGTAACACGTCACTAAAGTACTTGGCCCTCTACCCCCAGTCGAATGTGTGACCCGGAAGAGTTTTCTCTCAACACGTAGGGCAATGGGCTTCTCTGACGAGCTGAGTTTGGTCCTCATCCAGGGTGACGCCAAGCCTTCATGCAGCGGCTTCTTGATCGCCGATTTTCTTCCCTTATCAACCCTATCTGTGGTGGGTATCTTACTTCTCTTCTTCCTATTTTTTGTGTGAGCTTAAGGTTTGATGTTGATTAACTGATTCTTCAGTTTGTTTGAGTAAAGACAGGCACCTCGACTCGGCAACTTCCATTTAGTGCAGAGTCAAAGAGAGATAGAGAAAGGGGACAGGGAGGATTGGGGGGGGGGGGGGGTAGGGAGTGTTGGAGTGGCTGTGTATGGAAGGAAATAGTTTTCCTCCTCATCTAATTCACGAGCTGTTTTCATCCGATTCCAATGGATACTCTCACAAGACATCAAGTGATAGCCTGTTATTTATAACTTAATAAGCTGATTTTATGGTCATGAGCGCGCGGGACACAAGTTGATCATTTTTACATAAACTCACAACACTGCTTGGATTTTTCAAGTCGGAATGGTTGAAGTATCTAAAAATTATAATATATTGCCATCGTAGCGTCGATCCACAGCAAGCTACATGATACGTATTACCTATTTTATTTGTCCGTGCAGGATTTCTTCACCAACATCAACTTCCAAACGCTCATCAACGTGTGTGAAGGGCAGAAGGCTCTCTACAACACGAGCTGTAACTGTGCCCAGCTCCCCTCCTCCTGTCGCGACAATCGTTTCTCCGGCCTCGCCTCCTGCTCCGCCTACCTGCCCAAAATCGCCAGCCGCACGGACTGTGTCTTCGGCAACGCCCCGGCCACAGTGACCGCCCCCGGCTCAATTGTAGGACGTAAGCGAAGATCGGAGTGGTAGAAAGAAGAGAGCATCCATCCAATCGTCGACAAACGCAAGCCTTCCTCTTTGATTTCAACCTCAGAAAAATAAAGTCGTGGGTTCATTTTAGTTTGATTTCTCTTCTCTTTCGTTTTTTTCCCCATTCTTCCTGGATTGGAGGGCTTGCGATCCCGATAACATCTCGTTGTTCTGTGTATTGCTAGTGTCCGACTGTAACCATGTATCTGCCAAATTTTTGGGAAAAAATTATTTCTTATTATCTTCAAGATTTGTTCAAAATTTTGTTTAGTGTTCTTTTTATTTATCTTATCACCAATTTTGATAATGGTTCAAAATGACATAGACTCTAATTTCAGACCCCCCCCCAAAAAAAAAATAAAAAATAAATAAATAAATAAAAATAAAAATAAAAATAAAAATATAGAAATATGAAAAAAATAAATAAATAAAATAAAATAAAATAAAATAAAATAAATAAATAATTAAAAAATTAAAAACTTTTGCCTACTTTCGCGGACACACGGTTGGAGTAGGACACCGACAATACACATCTTGGGAAAGGGCGTGACGGCTGAAACGTTAATTCTTAATTAGTAACAATGTGAATAGAAACTTTATACTGATCTAATTGCACACACATAATGTAACATTCTGAATATAAGCGTTATACTTATCTACAATGTATAATTTGCATACACTATGTAACATTGTTGATAGAAGCTTCGTACTTAAAGCAAAGGCACTATTTGCGCCCATTTCTCACTTAATTTGCCCTAGAAGTCAAACGATTAGAGATAACAACAACAAAATTTGGTCTGCAAACTTGCACATCCTCAGGCCAATAAATGTATGATGGTCTAGAGCATTCTTGGCTATATTACCAAGAAGGATGATCGTTTTAAAAAACCATGTGAAGGGACCAGTTTGCGATCAGGACACCTTTATGTGTTCATCGAGGACACACTAACGGGAGGAGCTACCCTTGAAGACCATTTTCTATGTTTGTTGCCCGAGATCAAATCTAAGTACACATATAAGTTAGACATAGTAAGCGCGCTCATATGACCTTAGCAGTTGCGAGCGCCGTAAAACCTTATACTATACATACATACAGACATAGTAAAATCTCTTGATACGCAATTTCATTTTGACATAGCTAAAGCGGTTGCTATGAAAACGGCCGCCATCTTGAAAATAAACAATGGATTTCAAATCCCTAAGGCTTTCTTATTTACAGAGAAGATCGGAGTGGTAGAAAGAAGAGAGCATCCATCCAATCGTCGACAAACGCAAGCCTTCCTCTTTGATTTCAACCTCAGAAAAATAAAGCCGTGGGTTCATTTTAGTTTGATTTCTCTTCTCTTTCGTTTTTTTCCCATTCTTCCTGGATTGGAGGGCTTGCGATCCCGATAACATCTCGTTGTTCTGTGTATTGCTAGTGTCCGACTGTAACCATGTATCTGCCAAATTTTTGGGAAAAAATTATTTCTTATTATCTTCAAGATTTGTTCAAAATTTTGTTTAGTGTTTTTTTTATTTATCTTATCACCAATTTTGATAATGGTTCAAAATGGCATAGACTCTAATTTCAGACCCCCCCCCCCCAAAAAAAAATAAATAAATAAATAAATAAATAAATAAATAAAAATAAAAATAAAAATATAGAAATATGAAAAAAAAAAATAAATAAGATGAAAATAAAATAAAATAAAATAAATAAATAATTAAAAAATTAAAAACTTTTGCCTACTTTCGCGGACACACGGTTGGAGTAGGACACCGACAATACACATCTTGGGAAAGGGCGTGACGGCTGAAACGTTAATTCTTAATTAGTAACAATGTGAATAGAAACTTTATACTGATCTAATTGCACACACATAATGTAACATTCTGAATATAAGCGTTATACTTATCTACAATGTATAATTTGCATACACTATGTAACATTGTTGATAGAAGCTTCGTACTTAAAGCAAAGGCACTATTTGCGCCCATTTCTCACTTAATTTGCCCTAGAAGTCAAACGATTAGAGATAACAACAAACAAATTTGGTCTGCAAACTTGCACATCCTCAGGCCAATAAATGTATGATGGTCTAGAGCATTCTTGGCTATATTACCAAGAAGGATGATCGTTTAAAAAACCATGTGAAGGGACCAGTTTGCGATCAGGACACCTTTATGTGTTCATCGAGGACACACTAACGGGAGGAGCTACCCTTGAAGACCATTTTCTATGTTTGTTGCCCGAGATCAAATCTAAGTACACATATAAGTTAGACATAGTAAGCGCGCTCATATGACCTTAGCAGTTGCGAGCGCCGTAAAACCTTATACTATACATACATACAGACATAGTAAAATCTCTTGATACGCAATTTCATTTTGACATAGCTAAAGCGGTTGCTATGAAAACGGCCGCCATCTTGAAAATAAACAATGGATTTCAAATCCCTAAGGCTTTCTTATTTACAGACTAAATTTGACCAAATGTGGGGAGAGTATACCTGAACCAGACCCTATCAGTGTAACAGCAAGTTTTTTTTTCAATAAGTGCAAAAGAAAAATAAATATGAGAATTTTCCCAAAGTATAAAAAAACTGTAAAAAAAATTTAGGTTGCGTAATTGCTTGCCAATGGAAAAGTATTATTTTTTTCGCAAATATCTCTCTGTTACATTGATGGCAGCCGTGCCAACAATGTTTCCTGAAAGTTTCATGTCAAAAGGATGAAAACTAAGGAAGGAGTAGGGGAAAACTGCACAAAAATTACAGTTTTTGAAAACCGACAATAATTGTGAAAATTCACTATATTAATCCATCCTCATGTTTTTAAAGGCAATTTACCTGGAGAATAAAGTCTTTCTCAATTGTATCCATGCTATTTTTAAACAAAAAACAGGTTTATTTTAAAAAATCAGCCAATATAAAATGTGCATAGCCTGACCCAAAATCTGCAAAATCAAGGGTCGCTCCTCCCCTTAAGCGGCCAGGGAATTGTGATGCGATCGCATGGGGATATAATGTATGCGGCCAGGACCTCCCAACATCATTTTGTAGAGTACGGTGGGGCGGGGTTGTTTTTTAAAGAAGACGTGCCTGCAGGGTAGCCTTGTCGTTGACGGACTTTGGCCAAAGATTCGAATCCCGACAGCATGATACTCTTGAGTTTCGGCTTTTTATTGACCCCCCCCCCCCTCTCGGCGTCCTCTTGAGAGAGCAAGTGATCAGCCTTCGAAATGACCATCTGTGCACAGTAGGGTGTTATAAACTAAACAACATGAGTCACTGTAGCCTAGTGGTAAGACGCACTCTTCATGAATATGTTGAAGATCCCAGGTTCGAGTCTCGTTGGGCCCACATTTTCCCCGAGTTTTATGGCCCGAGCGGCCGTCTCTTATATGACCTTCCAGTGTCAAAAGAGATGAAACTACCAACTCAGTACGGTACTCGGTAAAGTAAGCAAAAAAACAAAAAAGTCTTGGGAGAAACAAGTGAGATTAGTGAGAACGAAATAAAAAGATGATAAAAACGATGATCGGCTCTTGTTACATTGACGACAATGAGCGACTTTGACAGATTAAAAAAACCCAGTGAATTCGTAAATATTGCCGGGAATTTTGACAGACACCTTCACAAATGACCTGAGTGTATTTTTTTAAAGTCAATAATCCTCCCCCCACTCTGGAGTCCAATACTCAGCAACGCTCAGGCTTTGACCCCTGCAAATGTACTCCCATGATAACATATGATGCGAGCGTGCGCAGGTTCACTGACCGGTTACGTTGGCGAGCCCGACAAGCTGAAATTAAGACGTTTGATTTTCTTTTCTTTCTTTTTTCTTAAGTGACTGCAGTCACAAATATTGATTTATTTTTACGGCGTTTAGAATTCACAACTTGCATTCCACAAATGTTTCGTTATCAGACCAGGAAAAGCTGAGCGAATAGCTCAATCGCAACAGGCAAAGATGAACTTACTGACCCTATCGGATTTGGTTTTATTTATTTACCTGGGTCATTCCAGGGACAATTTACAGATTTCCTCAAATTCCCGGGGCACTCCCGGGTCTCGGCTTTTTTTTTCAAATTCCCGGGGCCTTGTGTCACCCTGTCAAGAGGTACAAGCGAGAGGGCAGTTTCTTCAGACTGCGCCGAATCTGATGGAGTCACTCTTGATTGATCAATCGCATTGAAGTCGAGAACAACAAACCAGGCTTTCTGAATGCATGTATGTAAGCTAAATTGCTGTTAAATGGGCACTATTAGCAACTGACCACAACAATGTCCCTTCTCCAATGGAGTGGACCTTTTGCAGACGTCGCCGATCGCAAGAAGTCCCTTTAAAAAAAAAAAAAGGGAATACTATGCGGCCACCACTCCCTGAGTCCCTTTTTTTAAAAAAAAAATGTTAAGACATTTACACACGGTATTTACTCATTACTTCAACACATACATGAACCTATAATGGAATACAAATAAAATAAGAAAGCTTTGTAATGACCATGGACAAGTGACCAGTCAAATTTTCACTTTGGGATATTTTGATCGACCAAATTCTTGAAACCACTGCCACTCTCAAACGTTGCTGTCTATCGAGACCATCTTTGTTTTGAGCATGTGATTCATGCCAGTGCATCACGGGAGCTTGCATTTGGAAGATGAAAGAAGACCTGAGTTATTTACTTTATTAGGAAAATGGCCTCATAGTTCGGCCGGCCGCAAATAGTGGCTTTAGTCTATCAATTTAAACACAATCGAGCAATAAGGGCAAGTTACTAATGGAAAGTAGTTAATTCAGAACACGAAGTGTATATTACAAGACCAACATTTTCTAGATTTTAATCTTATTGAAATTTTCCCCTTCACCTATTGGTCGATTGGGAGATGACGTAAAAGACAAGTGACCAGGTTACCAGGTGCAATATTTTGCAAAACGCTTCTCTGGTCAATTTCCTTACTTCCATGTAATGGTTTACGTTTAGTTTTATTTTTAGTAAGAGTTTAACGGCACTTAACGCAAAAATAGGTCTTACAAATGCCAAGAATTATGGTCAGAAGGCTCTTAGGAGAAACAATTAAGCAGAATTCTGAAGAATCAAAACCCAGAACTTCGGCTTGTTACTTGTAAGTACCGACTCGAAGTGTAATTATATATTCTACAAAGACCCATAAAAGATATTTGGTTGTACCAACAATTAAGAGCTCAAAGTGTGTTGGCAAAAATAAAGATTCAATATTATATTTCAAAATGGGATGACCCTATAATGTATCACTGGAAGGGGATAGACTGCCGGATAGGCACACCAACCCACCTAGAACAATCATACAATTATTACTCATGCCAGAACAACAGAACTGCGACACAACTCAGAGGATGGATAACGCTCAAAATTGAATTGTATGGTACGTTTTAATTTTGTGTTTTGTCTCTTTCCATACCGAAGAAAGTCGTTCGAATTAACCCCGTCTTTCGTGCGGCAGAATTAAAGGGCTGAATGATCTTTACAACTCAGATAACCCTGGAAACGGATGAGAAACGACACACACAAACAAACAGAAGGTCAACGTTTCTCCTCTAAGACATTATTCCGAAAGTACCGAAGTGCTCTCTCTCTCTCTCTCTCTCTCTCTCTCTCTCTCTCTCTCTCTCTCTCTCTCTCCCTCTCCCCCCCTCTCTCTCTACTACTACTACTACTACTACTACTACTCTCTCTCTCCCTCTCCCCCCCTCTCTCTCTGTGTTACTACTACTACTACTACTACTACTACTACTACTACTACTACTACTACTACTACTACTACTACTACTACTACTACTACTGACCTCGGTGGCCTAGTGGTTAGGCTCTCGGACTCGCAACCGTAAGGTCGTGGGTTCGAATCCCGTCAGGGGCCCGAAGTTGTGTCCTTGGGAAAGGCACTTTACACGAATTTTCCTCACTTCACCCAGGTGGGAATAGGTACCCGGCTATAGATCGCGAAAAATCTTGTTGGTTTGTTAGTGTTTGAGCGCTTAATCAGCTGCTTGCACTGTATGCTTCCCGGGAAGCTGTGAATGTTTCGGAGTGCTCTAAGGTCTGCTGGGGTAATAATTTTGTGTAAAGCGCATACAGCCTGCTGTTGAGTGGGGATATGCGCTATACAAATGCTATATATTATTATTATTACTACTACTACGACTACTATTGTGAGACAACGTTTCTTTTCTCCATCATTTATTTTCACTGTCAGAAGTAGTTGTCCAGCATTCAGTCTCATTTAGCAACTCTCACCTCATACAATTTTCCAAAATCCTTATTTTTGTTGTTATTGAGTTGTTTCTATTTTTAGGAGTAAACTCGTGTTATAGAAACTAACTTAAGCCGTTGAAGATCTTTGGTTTACTTTTTGTGTTACAGTTGCCACTTGTAATTACGTTACGACCTTGATGCATTAAAACATTTTTTGGCCAATTAGGTCCAAGCTATTGATTTACACTCATGACATAGAGGACCTGAGTTTGATTCTTTTATGGGCATCATTTTTATCAAGTATCTCAGTCTTTTATGCTAGGACATTGTCTCTTTCAGACTGACCTGGCCCCTGACAAGCAGAGTTGAATCCCGCCTCCTAAATGATAATATTATGTGAGGCATCGTGGTGAAATCAGGCGCTCGTCAAAATAATGAAATCCAAGAAACAGGTAGACATAGATAGCGGCACAACGCTCGTACGTATAAGGGAAAAAAAATATCAGTTTCAATTTTAATCTAGATCTAGAACTACATAGAAACGAGAGGAAATTTGGAGCCAGATGGAATTCCCGGTGCTTTAAAAATTCTTGAAAAGTCTAATCCTTTTCAAAATCATTGATGTAAAAATAATACACTTTTAAGCAGCCACCCACCTTCTGACCATTTTGATCTGCTATTCGTCAAAAAAAAAGTAAGGGTATGGGTTTAATGCCCACAAACAACACTATTGTAGAACACGGCTATAGCGGAACTTTTGGTTCCAGAAGAAAAATCCCGTTGTAGGCGAGTTCCCGCTATAGGAATGCAAAGGGGAAATTACCGAAACAATTCTTTGCATCCACACGATTACCTCCCTTCCATATCAATAACATTTGCGCTTTAGATTGGTCTTCCTTTTCTTATCAACCTCGTTGATTATCTCCGCCTTTAATTCGAGTGACAAACATTTTCTTTTGTCTTTGTTGGAAGCAGTCTTTTCCTTTGTCTGGTTTCTTGTGCTGTCTATTGTACCGTTAGGCCTACTGTAGAACTGGTGAAGGGGATGCGTGCGTATGCCTAGGATGAGCATCAACGGTCGCAATTCAGTTAATCAGGAATCACACACTCACACGCTCCTCTTCTTTTACTTTTTGGCCAAGCCTAGGCCTAGTGCCATGGCCTATATGCTCTCTTACTGAGCATCTAAACTACGGCACATCACTGTTGGAGTGGTTCACGTAATGCATACTCTCCGCACCGTCTCTCTCTCTCTCTCTCTCTCTCTCTCTCTCTCTCTCTCTCTCTCTCTCTTCTCTCTCTCTCTCTCTCTCTCTCTCTCTCACTCTGTCTCTGTCTCTGTCTCTCTCTCTGCCACCTGCCTCACCTCACCCATCCCTGGACTGGCCAATCACACTGTCGCACCGCTGACTGCCTGTTTGGAGACTGCCTACGCCCCCCCCCCTTCCCACAGCTAGACCTCGTTCGATTTCTCCTGCTGTATTCGAGTTCGGGCCTTTCCCTGCCCCGCAAAACCCGAGCACAGGTAATTGAGTTTGCATAGAAAAAGGACATTCTAGTAAGGTCCCGCTGTAGGGATGATCCCACTGTAGCGGGTGCCGCTATAGTGATGTTCTACTGTATTATGTTATTTAAGAGGTGGGACCACCAAATTTAACGTCTGTCTCCGATAGGATCAAGCCAAATGGATTGAGTTGAGAGCCTTGAAAGCTTCACAAAACGACTCAAGTTCAAGGACACTCTGTCTGGAATTCAAACCAGGGCCATCATTTTGTAGTCCAGCATGATACCAACTGAGCTGAAGGAGCACCCCTACTATTCATACTGCTGCAAACAACAAAACGCTTTACAGTGGCTTTTTTCCCAGGTGGTGAGAGGGGAGGGGTAGTTGCTGTATCTGATTGCTAATGGTGTTCCTTTCACCTCACAGTATTGATTTTAGAAGATGTGAGTGTACGTTTCAAGAGTTTTGTTTGATTTTAAAATGTATCAGTTGGCTTATTATATTGCTTTTAACCCCTTTTTTGTATTTTAATTTTTTAACGGATTTTTATCATTAAAATTGCTCAAGATTTGTCGAGGGATAAATTGTACAGTAACTACACGCATAAATTGAACGGATTTGTCTTTTCAATGGCAAGGTTCTTTACTAATACATTTGAAAAAATATGTACGATGTGTGACTCTTAAATAACTTTCCCTGAGTTTTACCGCTCCAGGCTATGAAATTTTTTTTTAGTTTTTCAATATAATTTTAAATGTTTATACTACAAATACAACATAATTTATGCTCTATTAAGGTAAACACTTTCCAATTTGATACACCCAGTGCTCAAAAACATGACCGAGTGTTCTTTTGTCCAAGGCCCTTATTCCTTTCCTGGCCGCCTCTTGAATCTCGTCTGTGTCATCAAATCGTGACCATGAAGCATTTCGTACATTTAGAAAACAGAAACAAAGTCAAAAGGGACTAAATGGTTCAAATAGGGTATCTGCTCCACCAAATCCCACGAATAGCTCTTCGCAAAATTCAAAGATCACTGTGGATTATTGGCCAAATGTCTTTTTGTGGTGGGATGAGAGATTCCAGCATACAGGGTTGTTGTTGTTGTTGTTTGTTTTTTTAATGGCTGGTCTTAATTTGCTTTTCAGCACTGATCTGAGGTATTGACTATCGACAGTGATGCCAACGGGAATTGGCCAACACAAAATTAATTCTGCTTGTACATGTACTGTCAAAGACCACAGTGTGCATGGCTTTTATTCCTCCTTGTTTTCTTGCACCTTTGTCATAGTTTTGCCCTTGGACAAATGGTGTAGACACAATTATTTTTTAAATGCCATAGCTCAAGTCAAAATGATATAATTACGACCACTTTTGGTACAGAGACAATTGATACTGTATGATGAATGCTGTGTTCTGTTACGACACCATTAATATCCTACGAGTTTGAAGTTATTGAGAAGGGAAACTTCAGTTTATGAAACGCATCCCGTATACGCCACCTACAATACTTGCATTTCAAACGCCACAAGGCATAAACTTTGTTTTTCTCCCTTATTAGCACTTGCATGTTTCACCCAGCTTTGATCACAGGTGCGCCGTAATTGGTGGACGCTTTGGTGTTGTAAGCTCCTTCTTTCAGGTCAAACATCTACTATCTTGATCTCTCCTTTTTTCTTCTTATGTTACTCTCTAGTAACACCCCTAGATCCACTTCTTGGCACTTAAGACCTATTTATGCTGTGAGGGCTTTTAAACTCTTACTAAAACTAAAACTAAACTTAAACCATTGGGTGGGCGTAGGGAAATTGATCAGAGCAGCCTTTTCCCAAGTGTTCCATCTGGTCACATTTCCTGTATGTCAACTTTCCCAACCCCCACACGCTATAGGCCGACCAGTCGGGAAAGGGAAAAAACTTCAATAAGAATGAGAAGTAGAAAAGGTTGATCTTGTAATATTATACACTTCGTGATCTGAGTTTGCTACTGGTCAGTAGTAACTTCCCCTTATTGCTGGAGTGTGTTTAAATAGTAAATGAGTTCGAAGCTTCTATTCACAATGTTACTGTTACACATTGTATGCAAATAGATAAGTATGAAGCTTTTATTCACAATGTTACAATTGTTGTATGCATTACAATAAGTATAATGTATAAAGCTTCTATTCACAATGTTACACATTCAGAACTAACGTTTCAGCCGCCACACCTTTACCAAAGATCCCAAAATACGTATTGTCGGTGTCCTACTCTAACCGTGTGTCCGTCAAATTAGGTCAAGTAATTTTTTTGTCTGATGTTATTTTGAACTGTTATTAAAATTGATGATACCAGAAGTAAAAAGAACAGTAAACAAAATTTTGAACAATTCTTGTAGACAATGAGAACTTACTTTTTAAAAAGTGCTTGGAAATGATTTTGCGGATACACGGTTACAGTCGGACACCGGCATTACACTGAACAAGAGGCTGTGTTTGTGGTCCCGAGTCAACCAATCGAAGAAAAAAGGAAATCAAAGAGAAGAGAAATCAAACTAAAATGAACCCACGACTTTATTTTCCAAGAGGTTGAAATCAAAGAGGAAGTCTTGCGCTAGTCAACGATTGGATGGATGCTCTCTTCTTTCTACCACTCCGATCTTCTCTTGCGTCCTACAATTGAGCCGGGGGCGGTCACTGTGGCCGGGGCGTTGCCGAAGACACAGTCCGTGCGGCTGGCGATTTTGGGCAGGTAGGCGGAGCAGGAGGCGAGGCCGGAGAAACGATTGTCGCGACAGGAGGAGGGGAGCTGGGCACAGTTACAGCTCGTGTTGTAGAGAGCCTGCTGCCCTTCACACACGTTGATGAGTGTTTGGAAGTCAACATTCACAAAGAAGTCCTGCGCAGAACAAATAAAAGGATAAGTAGAAACATGAAGCTCTTTGGGAGTCGGCGTTACGATGGAAATATCAATTTATTAAGTTAATAGTAATTCTGTTACCCAGCTTTGATCAGGATAGAAGCAAAAAGAGTGAAGCTGGTCACAATAGGAAGAAATGTACTAGAAGACGTTGTATCCTGCTATCTTGGGAGTATAATTGACAGCGAAGGAGGAAGAGGTGCCGAATTAAAGTTGCGCATCGGAAAGGCACAGGCTGCTTTCATATCTTTGAATAGGATTTAGAGAACCAGGGATATCTTACTTTGAACAAAGCTGAAGATTTTAAACCCAAATGTGAAGTCAGTCTTGTTGTATCAAAGTGAGACATGGAATGCATCTCAGACTTACATAAAATAAAAAGGATCCACGTTTTCATGAACAAGTTTCTAAGGAAGTTACTGAGGATCAGGTGGACAGACAGGGTCACTAACGAGGAAGTGTTAAGGAGAACAAGACGGAACCCAGTCAGAGATGAGGTAGGAAGAAGGCAGTGCGACTATGTATTGGACATACTTTCAGGAAGTCAGGCAACTGCATAGCAAAGAAACTATTGGATTGGAATCTACGAAGTAAAAGATCAAAGGGAATACCACGCGGAACCTGGAGAAGAGTCACAGAAATTGATGTACAGAATGGTAGGCAGACATGGAATAAAATGAAAAGGCTGGCCTGGGATATGGAAATGTGAAAAGTGTCTGTTCGTGGCCTATATCCTGGGCCAGGGTGAGAAAGGAAATGATGATGATGAATAGGCTGTCGCTTTATTTCAAGTGAGACAATCCATTGGAAACGGCTGAAAGCAGTTCGTGAATTATATGCGGAGGAATATAATTTCCTTCTATATCATAGACACTCCATCCCCCCTCTCCCCCTCCCCCCCCCTATCTTTTTTTTTCACCGGTCAGTCACTTTTTGTCGGCTGAACAGTGGACAAAAGATTAATTGCTGACGATTCGATCATCTTTATTTAGTTTCAAGTAAAGACATCATCGTCATCATCCAGTGCCAGATCTGCGACAGACATCGGCGATCATGGTTTTCCATTCATTCCTTTGCTCGGATGCTCTCATAAAAGCTACGTTTCCATGTTCTTTCCCTGTTACCCATTTATTTTGTTTAGGTTCCCTGAGTGTGTTGTTCTGGGCCTACCCCTGCCTCGCTTGCCCTCAATTTTGCCAGTGAGAGCTAGATGTTCTATGTCTATTCAGGTGTCCCAAAAACGGCATTTGTCGTTTCCTGATTGTTTTTAACATTGAGTGTCCCACGTGGGCTTCATCAAGCACAGCCTCATTCGATTTCTTTTCCTTCCACGATACTCTTAGCAGTCTCGTAAGAAACCACATATCTGTTGCTTCTATTTTATTTTCACTGTCTTTAGTGATTGTCCAGCATTCACAGCCATATAGAAGGGTTGACCAAACATAGCATTTCAGGACTTTCATTTTGGTGTTCATTGAGATGTTTCTATTTTTCAGGATTGGGCTCATTTTATTGAAACTAGCCTTAGCCATTGCAGTTCTCCTTTTTATTTTTGTGGAACACTTGGTATCAGATGTTATAATATATCTAGATATTTAAACTGTTGGACTTGTTTGATCTTTTCACCTTTGCTAATGAGATTACAACTAGGATTTGCTGCTTTTTTGGATATTACCATGCATTCTGTTTTCTATAGATTCAACAATAATCATTTACGTTCACTTTCTGTTACAACAGTATCTAGAAGCAATTGAAGGTCTTTTTCGGAACCTGCTATTAAAATTGTGTCATCTGCATACCTGATGTTATTAATATTTTCTCCATTTACTTTGAGGCCTGGACATTCTTCTATGTTTCTAAGAAGTGTTTCACTGTACATGTTAAAGAGGTCTGGTGACATAACACATCCTTGCCTCACTCCTGGCCTAATCTGCATATATTCACTGTATTCTCCATTAATTCGTAAAGCAGCATTTTGGTCCCAGTACAAATTTCTGATAGTTCTTAGATCTTTTCCTTCTATGTCTAGCTTTTCCAGTATTTTAAATAGCTCATCATGTCTAACTTTATCGAACGCCTTTGAATAATTTATGAAGCATAAATACATATCTTTCTGTGCTTCAATACATGGAAAAGTAAAGACATAGTAATATCTAATCAAAATTCAAAAAGCTCTCGACCAATTTGAAGTCGCTCTGAGACACAATAATGGTTCACTGGTGTGTTGTCGCACTACAGAGACTCGTTCCTTATATCTTTGTTTATCACGCTGGCTCGTATGTAAATCGCTCCTGTCACGGTGTGGAACATAATACGTGAGGGCTTTCCGAACACCGCCCGCCGGTGACGTCAGCCTACCTGGCGAATTCAGCTTTTGCCCATTGGGCTTAAAAGACTGCTTCTAAGTGCCAATTTGCCTCTCTGTTACTTACAAAAGAAAGGACCCGTTTTCATCAGTTACGTATAGTATGATTCAACCTGTCTCTTATTACTGCTTGTACGTCTATTGTTAGCATAATTATTGCTATTGAAATTTAAGCCATACATAGTTCTGTTTGGTGTTCTCTATGATAATATGGAACGGTAGATACAGTTTTTCCCCCATTAATTGTCCCGAGTACATGAGAATAGAGCCTGTTGTTGATGTCCAGTAACAAAAGGTACGATTTTTCGTTATGATCAATGAACTTAGACCTGCAAAGTTGGGTACACACTCTCTCTCTCTCTCTCTCTCTCTCTCTCTCTCTCTCTCTCTCTCTCTCTCTCTCTCTCTCCTCTCTCTCTCACACACAAACACATACACCCCCCCCCACACACACACTCTCTCTCTCTTTCACTCACTCACTCACGCGCTCACTCACTCACGCCCACACACACACACACACACACACACACACACACACACACACACACACACACACACACACACACACACACACACTCTCTCTCTCTCTCTCTCTCTCTCTCACCTAAAGGTGAGCCGGTAGGTATCAAATTGACTGTCTGCCTGCCTGTCTGTCTGTCTGTCTGCCTGTCTGTCTGTCTGTCTGTCTGTCTGTCTGTCTGTCTGTCTGTCTGTCTGTCTGTCTGTCTGTTTGTCTGTCTGACACCGTCCATGAGAACAGTGATGAACTAATGATAATATATGGAACGGTAAACACAGTTTTTAGGGTTTTTTTCGCATTAGTTGTCCCGAGTATATGAGAACAGAGCCTGCTGTTGATGTCCTGTAGCAAAAGGTACGATTTTTCGTTTATGATCGATGAACTTAGACCTGCAAAGTTTGGTACCTGATTGTATAAATACCGCTGGGAAGAGGAGGGTCTTTACTCACACCTTCCTCTACCTTGGCTTTTGACGTCTTCCTGAGGTGAAAAACAAAAGCAAATTATAGAATCTTCACAATGGTGAGTTGAATGTTAGACTACGAGATTACGTTTAGTTCTTTTCTTCTACAAGCTAGACTTGAAACCTGGACTTTGCGGGTTTTATTTAAATAAGCACGCGGCCAATCTTGGGAGTTAATAACTCCGAGAAGGGCAATGTATTATAAATGTTGAGCCTGAGGAAAAAGTCATTTTCAGACAATACAATACTAATCTAATGCAAGACCCTTTACTCTTCCGAGACGGGGCTCTACCCTGCCTGTCAAAGCCAACCCGGGCTGAGAGGGATACAACGTCCCATCAGAAAGACCAGGAAACTCGATACAAATTCACCCCACTCTGGAATAGAACTCGTGCCTTCTGTGTACGACGGCCAAGCACCTAACCGGTGCACCAAAGACGCCAGTTACGCTGCTGCAATATTTGTCACTCAATGCTGACACCGTGCCATAAACTTTATACTCGTACCACAAAGATACAAAATGTTCCTTCTACACGATCTGTTCTTCTGTGGTTCTACAAGCTACAATCCACAGTTAGTTTTACGCTACATGCTTTATACAATACGCAAGATAGTTTACGGCTTAACTTCCTGTATCTTAGATTTTCTTGAAAGTTGGAACATATCATTTTTAATTTTGGCCCACTCTCCGGTACAAACCCGTTTCTTTCAGCTGCACGCTTTTCCCATAATATCCTCTTTGATTCCCTGTAGAACAGTGTTTCATTCCAATGCTTTGTCGTGGGACTCATTCAGAACAACCTCTCATATTTCTCCCTCTTCTCAGTTTCGCCTGCTTTGCTCCACACTCCTGCTAGTGGTTGCCCCGTGCAGAGGACATTTTGGCAGACCTTGGAGTGGACCTTTTGGCGGATCTGAGGGAGGACATTTTGGCAGACCTTGGAGTGGACTTTTTGGTGGACCTTGGGGTGGACCTTTTGGTGGACCTTTTGGCGGACCTGTGGAAGGACATTTTGGCGGACATTGGCCAAACAACCACGGATCTTCCATCATCCTGGTCATTTTGGCGGACATTGGCCTAACATCCACTAGTTCTTGACCGCACAACCAACCCCTGTGCCACAGCCACAGCCACAGCCACAGCCACAGCCACAGCCACAGCCACAGCCACAGCCACAGCCACAGCCACAGCCACAGCCACAGCCACAGCCCAAAGCCAGTTGTCCGACACTGGTCTCAGCGTGCGCGGCCAGGCCAGCAGGGATCAGCAACTCTAGCGTGGGCGACCTTATTGAGAACGTGGTCAAAAACCTGGACGCGAACGGAGACGGCAATCTTACTGTCGCTGAGCAGGTCTGTGGGTCAACTGTCAGGTGGTCTGAGATTGTAGGTCAAGTAGGCTACCGGGTGTCTAAAAAAATGGCCAATTTAAAGGGCAATAACTCCGTCGTCTTTAGATTAATTTCAACTAAACTTCGAAGAAATAAAACTCTACCAGGAAGACGTTAAATTTGTCAAAATAATTGAATTTTGTTTGTTCGAAGTTTTGTTGATATCAGTGCCGAGATCATCGGATCATTGCCCTTTAAGAGGCCCCTTTTTTGAAAATCTGTATTTCAGCACTCCGTTTGCCTCTGAAACATTGCCTTTTTAAAACTATAGGTGGGAGCATCAGTTATCTTCAACACGATTCTGAAATAATATGTACTCCACAATAAGATATTTAAAAAGATATATATATATCATTATATATTCGTAATAGACTGACAGAACAATCATAATCAGGGCAGGTTTATGAGATGGAGACCCCAAGTTGTTGTCCTGGCCCTCGAAACATTTTTCACGCTGCCCACTCTGTAACTTACCCTTCTCTTTCCCCCACCCCGCACACTCTGTGATGACCCCCCCTCTCTCCACACACACACACACACACACACACACACACACACACACACACACACACACGCACGCACATACACACACACACACACACATTCACACTACACATACGTTGACCACTCTATACCCCCCACCCACACAAGTACAAGTATTCATTGGTACACGTACCACTCTTCCGTCCGTCCCTGCAGGTACAAAACGCCATCAAGAACTACGACACAAACCCCACAGACGGATGTGTGACCCGGGAAGAGTTTCTGACTGCACGTAGGGCAATGGGCTTCTCTGACGAGCTGAGTTTGGGCCTCATCCAGGGTGACGCCAAGCCTTCATGCAGCGGCTTCTTGATCGCCGATTTTCTTCCCTTATCAACCCTATCTGTGGTGGGTATCTTACTTCTCTTCTTCCTATTTTTTGTGTGAGCTTAAGGTTTGATGTTGATTAACTGATTCTTCAGTTTGTTTGAGTAAAGACAGGCACCTCGACACGGCAACTTCCATTTAGTGCAGAGTCAAAGAGAGATAGAGAAAGGGGACAGGGAGGATTGGGGGGGGGGGGTAGGGAGTGTTGGAGTGGCTGTGTATGGAAGGAAATTGTTTTCCTCCTCATCTAATTCACGAGCTGTTTTCATCCGATTCCAATGGATACTCTCACAAGACATCAAGTGATAGCCTGTTATTTATAACTTAATAAGCTGATTTTATGGTCATGAGCGCGCGGGACACAAGTTGATCATTTTTACATAAACTCACAACACTGCTTGGATTTTTCAAGTCGGAATGGTTGAAGTATCTAAAAATTATAATATATTGCCATCGTAGCGTCGATCCACAGCAAGCTACATGATACGTATTACCTATTTTATTTGTCCGTGCAGGATTTCTTCACCAACATCAACTTCCAAACACTCATCAACGTGTGTGAAGGGCAGAAGGCTCTCTACAACACGAGCTGTAACTGTGCCCAGCTCCCCTCCTCCTGTCGCGACAATCGTTTCTCCGGCCTCGCCTCCTGCTCCGCCTACCTGCCCAAAATCGCCAGCCGCACGGACTGTGTCTTCGGCAACGCCCCGGCCACAGTGACCGCCCCCGGCTCAATTGTAGGACGTAAGCGAAGATCGGAGTGGTAGAAAGAAGAGAGCATCCATCCAATCGTCGACAAACGCAAGCCTTCCTCTTTGATTTCAACCTCAGAAAAATAAAGTCGTGGGTTCATTTTAGTTTGATTTCTCTTCTCTTTCGTTTTTTTCCCCATTCTTCCTGGATTGGAGGGCTTGCGATCCCGATAACATCTCGTTGTTCTGTGTATTGCTAGTGTCCGACTGTAACCATGTATCTGCCAAATTTTTGGGAAAAAATTATTTCTTATTATCTTCAAGATTTGTTCAAAATTTTGTTTAGTGTTCTTTTTATTTATCTTATCACCAATTTTGATAATGGTTCAAAATGACATAGACTCTAATTTCAGACCCCCCCCAAAAAAAAATAAAAAAATAAAAAAATAAATAAAAATAAAAATAAAAATAAAAATATAGAAATATGAAAAAAAAAAATAAATAAAATAAAATAAAATAAAATAAAATAAATAAATAATTAAAAAATTAAAAACTTTTGCCTACTTTCGCGGACACACGGTTGGAGTAGGACACCGACAATACACATCTTGGGAAAGGGCGTGACGGCTGAAACGTTAATTCTTAATTAGTAACAATGTGAATAGAAACTTTATACTGATCTAATTGCACACACATAATGTAACATTCTGAATATAAGCGTTATACTTATCTACAATGTATAATTTGCATACACTATGTAACATTGTTGATAGAAGCTTCGTACTTAAAGCAAAGGCACTATTTGCGCCCATTTCTCACTTAATTTGCCCTAGAAGTCAAACGATTAGAGATAACAACAAACAAATTTGGTCTGCAAACTTGCACATCCTCAGGCCAATAAATGTATGATGGTCTAGAGCATTCTTGGCTATATTACCAAGAAGGATGATCGTTTAAAAAACCATGTGAAGGGACCAGTTTGCGATCAGGACACCTTTATGTGTTCATCGAGGACACACTAACGGGAGGAGCTACCCTTGAAGACCATTTTCTATGTTTGTTGCCCGAGATCAAATCTAAGTACACATATAAGTTAGACATAGTAAGCGCGCTCATATGACCTTAGCAGTTGCGAGCGCCGTAAAACCTTATACTATACATACATACAGACATAGTAAAATCTCTTGATACGCAATTTCATTTTGACATAGCTAAAGCGGTTGCTATGAAAACGGCCGCCATCTTGAAAATAAACAATGGATTTCAAATCCCTAAGGCTTTCTTATTTACAGACTAAATTTGACCAAATGTGGGGAGAGTATACCTGAACCAGACCCTATCAGTGTAACAGCAAGTTTTTTTTTCAATAAGTGCAAAAGAAAAATAAATATGAGAATTTTCCCAAAGTATAAAAAAACTGTAAAAAAAAATTAGGTTGCGTAATTGCTTGCCAATGGAAAAGTATTATTTTTTTCGCAAATATCTCTCTGTTACATTGATGGCAGCCGTGCCAACAATGTTTCCTGAAAGTTTCATGTCAAAAGGATGAAAACTAAGGAAGGAGTAGGGGAAAACTGCACAAAAATTACATTTTTTGAAAACCGACAATAATTGTGAAAATTCACTATATTAATCCATCCTCATGTTTTTAAAGGCAATTTACCTGGAGAATAAAGTCTTTCTCAATTGTATCCATGCTATTTTTAAACAAAAAACAGGTTTATTTTAAAAAATCAGCCAATATAAAATGTGCATAGCCTGACCCAAAATCTGCAAAATCAAGGGTCGCTCCTCCCCTTAAGCGGCCAGGGAATTGTGATGCGATCGCATGGGGATATAATGTATGCGGCCAGGACCTCCCAACATCATTTTGTAGAGTACGGTGGGGCGGGGTTGTTTTTTAAAGAAGACGTGCCTGCAGGGTAGCCTTGTCGTTGACGGACTTTGGCCAAAGATTCGAATCCCGACAGCATGATACTCTTGAGTTTCGGCTTTTTATTGACCCCCCCCCCCCTCTCGGCGTCCTCTTGAGAGAGCAAATGATCAGCCTTCGAAATGACCATCTGTGCACAGTAGGGTGTTATAAACTAAACAACATGAGTCACTATAGCCTAGTGGTAAGACGCACTCTTCATGAATATGTTGAAGATCCCGGGTTCGAGTCTCGTTGGGCCCACATTTTCCCCGAGTTTTATGGCCCGAGCGGCCGTCTCTTATATGACCTTCCAGTGTCAAAAGAGATGAAACTACCAACTCAGTACGGTACTCGGTAAAGTAAGCAAAAAAACAAAGAAGTCTTGGGAGAAACAAGTGAGATTAGTGAGAACGAAATAAAAAGCTTAATGATGATCGGCTCTTGTTACATTGACGACAATGAACGACTTTGACAGATTAAAAAACCCAATGAATTCGTAAATACTGCCGAGAATTTTGACAGACACCTTAACAAATGACCTGAGTGTATTTTTTAAAAGTCACTAATCCTCCCCCCACTCTGGAGTCCAATACTCAGCAACGCTCAGGCTTTGACCCCTGCAAATGTACTCCCATGATAACATATTATTATGATGCGAGCGTGCGCAGGTTCACTGACCGGTTACGTTGGCGAGCCCGACAAGCTGAAATTAAGACGTTTGATTTTCTTTTCTTTCTTTTTTCTTAAGTGACTGCAGTCGCAAATATTGATTTATTTTTACGGCGTTTAGAATTCACAACTTGCATTCCACAAATGTTTCGTTATCAGACCAGGAAAAGCTGAGCGAATAGCTCAATCGCAACAGGCAAAGATGAACTTACTGACCCTATCGGATTTGGTTTTATTTATTTACCTGGGTCATTCCAGGGACAATTTACATATTTCCTCAAATTCCCGGGGCACTCCCGGGTCTCGGCTTTTTTTTTCAAATTCCCGGGGCCTTGTGTCACCCTGTCAAGAGGTACAAGCGAGAGGGCAGTTTCTTCAGACTGCGCCGAAACTGATGGAGTCACTCTTGATTGATCAATCGCATTGAAGTCGAGAACAACAAACCAGGCTTTCTGAATGCATGTATGTAAGCTAAATTGCTGTTAAATGGGCACTGTTAGCAACTGACCACAACAATGTCCCTTCTCCAATGGAGTGGACCTTTTGCAGACGTCGCCGATCGCAAGAAGTCCCTTAAAAAAAAAAAAAAGGGAATACTATGCGGCCACCACTCCCTGGGTCCCTTTTTTTTTTTTTAAATTTTAAGACATTTACACACGGTATTTACTCATTACTTCAGCACATGAACCTATAATGGAATAAAAATAAAATAAGAAAGCTTTGTAATGACCATGGACAAGTGACCAGTCAAATTTTCAATTTGGGATATTTTGATCGACCAAATTCTTGAAACCACTGCCACTCTCAAACTTTGCTGCCTATCGAGACCATCTTTGTTTTGAGCATGTGATTCATGCCAGTGCATCACGGGAGCTTGCATTTGGAAAATGAAAGAAGACCTGAGTTATTTACTTTATTAGGAAAGTGGCCTCATAGTTCGGCCGGCCGCAAATAGTGCCTTTAGTCTATCAATTGAAACACAATCGAGCAATAAGGGCAAGTTACTAATGGAAAGTACAGTCGAACCTGTATAAGACGGCCACCCATTGTCAAGGAGAAAAGTGGCCGTATAAGACAGGTGGCGTCTTAGGCAGGACTGATCAAGATGGAGAAAACAAATCATTCCTTTCTAAGAAAACAAACCCTCCCTTTCTGAGGTCCCAACCGAAGGTAGTTGCATTGTTTCTTGTTTTTGTTGTTGTTGTTTTCGCTGGGTTTTCTTTTCTTTTGTAGCTGCTTTTGTGCACGGGTGACAATAAAACGAAATGTGTCAAACAAGGAGGACCAAGTGCTATGGTAAAACAAACACACGTACTATCACTCGGATAACAAGCAACTCTTCTGTCACAAGTTCATGCTGACGTCCATTGTTACTTTGTTACAGACTGGGTAAACAATGACCACTAATCTCACTTACGATTTGTGTATGGGTTCTGGACGGGGCGTATGGGTTATGAGGGATCCAACACTTCCCTCCCCAGAAGCTGAAAATTAATTTTGTTACCTATTGGTCAACAGTGGGAGGGGCCTACGCAACACGATCAGTTGGAGGGACTACCTAACAACGACAGGTTTTTAGATTATGACGGCTCGCCCACAACGCCACGGGCCCAATGCTTGATTTATGACAAAGCGTAATGGAGTCACCAAGGTGGCCGTCTAAGACAGGTGTTATTGCTTTGTGTGATAGGGGTTGTGTGTTGAAATATGGTGGCCGCGGCCGCGTTGGTCAGGTGCCCGTTTTACACAGCTAAATTATATAGAAAAAACGCAAGGGGGGAAATGGAAAGTGTCCGTTTGTACAGGTGGCCGTCTTATAGAGGTGGCCGTCAGGGCAGGTTCGACTGTAGTTAATTCAGAACACGAAGTGTATATTACAAGACCAACTTTTTCTAGATTTTAATCTTATTGAAATTTTTCCCTTCACCTATTGGTCGATTGGGAGATGACGTAAAAGACAAGTGACCAGGTTACCAGGTGCAATATTTTGCAAAACGCTTCTCTAGTCAATTTCCTTACTTCCACGTAATGGTTTAAGTTTAGTTTTATTTTTAGTAAGAGTTTAACGGCACTTAACGCAAAAATAGGTCTTATAAATGCCAAGAATTATGGTCAGAAGGCTCTTAGGAGAAACAATTAAGCAGAATTCTGAAGAATCAAAGCCCAGAACTTCGGCTTGTTACTTGTAAGTACCGACTCGAAGTGTAATTATATATTCTACAAAGACCCATAAAAGATATTTGGTTGTACCAACAATTAAGAGCTCAAAGTGTGTTGGCAAAAATAAAGATTCAATATTATAATTATTTCAAAATGGGATGACCCTATAATGTATCACTGGAAGGGGGTAGACTGCCGGATAGGCACACCGACCCACCTAGAACAATCATACAATTATTACTCATGCCAGAACATTAGAACTGCGACACAACTCAGAGGATGGATAACGCTCAAAATTGAATTGTATGGTACGTTTTAATTTTGTGTTTTGTCTCTTTCCATACCGAAGAAAGTCGTTCGAATTAACCCCGTCTTTCGTGCGGCAGAATTAAAGGGCTGAATGATCTTTACAACTCAGATAACCCTGGAAACGGATGAGAAACGACACACACAAACAAACAGAAGGTCAACGTTTCTCCTCTAGACATTATTCCGAAAGTACCGAAGTGCTCTCTCTCTCTCTCTCTCTCTCTCTCTCTCTCTCTCTCTCTCTCTCTCTCTCTCTCTCTCTCCCTCTCTCCCCCCTCTCTCTCTGTGTTACTACTACTACTACTACTACTACTACTACTACTACTACTACTACTACTACTACTACTACTACTACGACGACGACGACGACGACGACGACGACGACGACGACGACGACTACTACTACTACTACTACTACTACTACTACTACTACTACTACTACTACTACTGACCTCGGTGGCCTAGTGGTTAGGCTCTCGGACTCGCAACCGTAAGGTCGTGGGTTCGAATCCCGTCAGGGGCCCGAAGTTGTGTCCTTGGGAAAGGCACTTTACACGAATTTTCCTCACTTCACCCAGGTGGGAATAGGTTCCCGGCTATAGATCGCGAAAGATCTTGTTGGTTTGTTAGTGTTTGAGCGCTTAATCAGCTGCTTGCACTGTATGCTTCCCGGGAAGCTGAGAATGTTTCGGAGTGTTCTAAGGTCTGCTGGGGTAATAATATTGTGTAAAGCGCATAGGGCCTGCTGTTGAGTGGGGATATGCGCTATAGAAATGCTATATATTATTATTATTACTACTACTACGATTACTATTGTGAGACAACGTTTCTTTTCTCCATCATTTATTTTCACTGTCAGAAGTAGTTGTCCAGCATTCAGTCTCATTTAGCAACTCTCACCTCATACAATTTTCCAAAATCTTATTTTTGTTGTTATTGAGTTGTTTCTATTTTTAGGAGTAAACTCGTGTTATAGAAACTAACTTAAGCCGTTGAAGATCTTTGGTTTACTTTTTGTGTTACAGTTGCCACTTGTTGTAATTACGTTACGACCTTGATGCATTAAAACATTTTTTGGCCAATTAGGTCCAAGCTATTGATGTACACTCATGACATAGAGGACCTGAGTTTGATTCTTTTATGGGCATCATTTTTATCAAGTATCTCAGTCTTTTATGCTAGGACATTGTCTCTTTCAGACTGACCTGGCCCCTGACAAGCAGAGTTGAATCCCGCCTCCTAAATGATAATATTATGCTAGGCATCGTGGTGAAATCAGGCGCTCGTCAAAATGACGAAATCCAAGAAACAGGTAGATATAGATATATTTTCCCGCCAGTTAGACAAACTTCATCGAATTGTTAGTGGGGTTTTTTTTGTTTGCTTTGGGGTTGTTATTTAGTTATTTATTTGCTCCACACCATTTATATTTGTATAACAACACATTTCCATGTGAATTTTACTGAAAAATGTTGATAAAAGGTACAAAATATGTAAATTTTCAGTTTTCATGGACTCTTAAGCTATTGATATTACCAAACTTTGGCAGTCATTTTCTCGCTAATTCAACCTCTGAAACCAGGTACCACCCACCTTCTTAAATTGCAAATATCTCGACTTCTATTCAAGATAGGTGGGCATTTTTTTTGCTCATTTAGACCAAGACAGATGAACAAGCTTTTAGATGATTTAATACCGATTAATCTACTCCACTTGTTCAAAAATTGACGAGCGCCTGATTCCACCGCACCGTGACATATGTATGTCCAAAAATGGAGGGCACATGAGATCCGGTACAATTTTAATCTAGAACCTCTCTGAAACAAGAGGAAAACTGAGGACCAAAGGAAGTCCTAATGCTTTAAAAACCCATGTAAAGTCTTACCATTTTCAAAGTCAATGACGTAAGAATGCCACCATTTTTAAAGATAATAACGGTAGAAGCCTGTCTCCTAAATGTTCTAAAACGGTGTTGA
>NW_004797395.1:380033-389366 GCF_000002075.1 Aplysia californica
CTGCCCTTCACACACGTTGATGAGTGTTTGGAAGTCAACATTCACAAAGAAGTCCTGCGCAGAACAAATAAAAGGATAAGTAGAAACATGAAGCTCTTTGGGAGTCGGCGTTACGATGGAAATATCAATTTATTAAGTTAATAGTAATTCTGTTACCCAGCTTTGATCAGGATAGAAGCAAAAAGAGTGAAGCTGGTCACAATAGGAAGAAATGTACTAGAAGACGTTGTATCCTGCTATCTTGGGAGTATAATTGACAGCGAAGGAGGAAGAGGTGCCGAATTAAAGTTGCGCATCGGAAAGGCACAGGCTGCTTTCATATCTTTGAATAGGATTTAGAGAACCAGGGATATCTTACTTTGAACAAAGCTGAAGAATTTAAACCCAAATGTGAAGTCAGTCTTGTTGTATCAAAGTGAGACATGGAATGCATCTCAGACTTACATAAAATAAAAAGGATCCACGTTTTCATGAACAAGTTTCTTAGGAAGTTACTGAGGATCAGGTGGACAGACAGGGTCACTAACGAGGAAGTGTTAAGGAGAACAAGACGGAACCCAGTCAGAGATGAGGTAGGAAGAAGGCAGTGCGACTATGTATTGGACATACTTTCAGGAAGTCAGGCAACTGCATAGCAAAGAAACTATTGGATTGGAATCTACGAAGTAAAAGATCAAAGGGAATACCACGCGGAACCTGGAGAAGAGTCACAGAAATTGATGTACAGAATGGTAGGCAGACATGGAATAAAATGAAAAGGCTGGCCTGGGATATGGAAATGTGAAAAGTGTCTGTTCGTGGCCTATATCCTGGGCCAGGGTGAGAAAGGAAATGATGATGATGAATAGGCTGTCGCTTTATTTCAAGTGAGACAATCCATTGGAAACGGCTGAAAGCAGTTCTGAATTATATGCGGAGGAATATAATTTCCTTCTATATCATAGACACTCCATCCCCCCTCTCCCCCCCCCCCTCTCTCTCTCTCTCTCTCTCTCTCTCTCTCTCTCTCTCTCTCTACCTATCTATCATTAATTGTTCGTCGCTATAAATAATCGATGTTGTGTTGACGTGCTTGTCTTTATTTTTTTTAAAACAAACAACTAAACTAGACAAAAACAAAAACAAAAAACAACAACGATAAAACCAACAACAAACCTAAAGCTCACAAGAAAAGTGAGAGGAAGAGAAGTAGGAGACCTACCACAGTTTGGCTTGGGTTGTTGATAAAGTCGGCGACTTCGAAGCCGCTGCACGTTGGCTTGGAGGCGCCCTGGATGAAGGCCAAGCTCAGCTCGTCAGAGAAGCCCATAGCCCTACGTGCAGTCAGAAACTCCTCCTGGGTGACACAGCCGTCCTTGTTGGCGTCGTAGTTATTGATGATGGATTGTATCTGCAGGGACGGAGGGAAGGGTGTTACGTGTATGTGTGTGTGTGTGGTTGGGGGGGGGTACAGAATTCAATGGTCGATGTTGTTTAGTATTTAGTGTGTGTGTGTGTGTGTGTGTGTGTGTGTGTGTGTGTGTGTGTGTGTGTGTGTGTGTGTGTTGAGAGTGGGGGTGGGAGGGGGGGGGGTTGCACCACAGAGTATGTGAGGTGGAGGGGGGGAGGAAGGTTAGGTTACAGAGTAAGCGACCTGGGAAATGTTTCCAGGGCCAGGTCAACAGCTTGAGATCTCCATCTCATAATCTTGCCCAGAATAATATCGTTGCACTGTCATCCTATGCTGAATATATTACAATGTATGGACAAGATGTTAATGTTGAGCCCATATTATTTCAGGGCCGTGTAGAAGATAATAAATGGAGCTCCCACTCTTGTTTTCTTGTATATTTTAAGCAATGTTTTGGAGGCAAACGGAGTGCTAAATTAATACTTGACCCTACAATCTCTGACACCCTGACCATTGACCCTACACACCTGCTCAATGTTTGTAACATTGCCGTCTCCGTTCGTGTCCAGGTTATTGATTGCGTTCAGTATGAGGTCACCCACGCTAGAGCTGCTGATCCCAGCCGGCCTGCCAGCACACGCTGAGGTCAGTGTCGGACATCCGACTTTGGGTTGCGGCTGTGGCTGTGGTTGTGGTTGTGGCTGTTGAACAGGGGCTGGTTTTGTGGTCACAGGGGAACAAGGAGCGTAAGGATTTTGGAAATGGCCAGGTTGTTGGAAGAACCCGTGGCTGTTTGGCCACTGTCTGCCAAAATTCCCTCCCTCAGATCCGCCAACAGGTCCACTCCGAGGTCCACCAAAAGGTCCATCCCCCCATTTTTGGCCCATGCACGGGGCGACCACTAACAGGAGGGCGGAGCAAAGTAGGCGGAACTGCAAAGAGGGAGAAATATGAGAGGTTGTTCAAAATGAGTATCACGAAAAAGCATTGGAATGAAACAGTGTTCTACAGGAAATCAAGGGGAATAATATTGGAGATACATGCAGCTGAAACAAACTTGTTAGCACTGGAGGGTGGGCAAAAATGAGAAATGATACATTCCAACATTTGAGGAATCTAAGAGGCAGGCTAAGCAGCAGAATATTTAGCGTATTGTATAACGTTTGTGGCGTAAAATTAACTGTGGATTGCAGACCGTAGAACCACAAAAGAACAGATCATGTAGAAGGAACATTTTAAAAAGAAACCATTGTGGTGTGAGTGTGAATTTAATGGCACGGTGTCTGCATTGAGTGACCAATATTACAGCAACGTAAGTGGCGTCTTTGGTGCACCGGTTAGGTGCTTGACAGTCGAATGCAGAAGGTCCAAGTTCGATTCCAGTGTGGGGTGAATTTTTCTCGAGTGTCCTGGTCTTTCTGATGGGACGTTGTATCCCTCTCAACCCGAGTTGACCTTGACAGGCAGGGTAGAGACTCGCCTCTGCCGAGTAAAGGGTCGCGCACTAGATTGGTATTGTTTCGCCTGGAATCGTGTAACTCCGTCTGACACAGCATGGGGTGGAAAATCATTTAGGCTTTAATAGCATCTTCTGGGCTAGATCCCATTCTTGGGCAAGCTTTCTGTCCTCCTTGTATTACAAAACCCCTGTGCCATCGTGGAACGAGGGAATTTTTAGATAAGGCTCTTTCCCTTTAAGCGATGCTGCACTTGGTCAGATTCTTCATGAACATACAGTTTTTACATTGAGCTTTTTGTTTTTGTGTAAATAGAAAAGAGATTACATGTATGTAACTCCCGATATTGGCCGTGCTCTTATTTAAATCAAGTCTGCGAAGTCCAGGTTTCAAGTCCAGCTTGTAGAAGAAAAGAACAAAACTTAATCACGTAGTCTAACATTCAACTCACCATTGTAAAGATTCTATAATTCGCTGCTGTTTTTCACTACAGGAGGACGGCGGTGGTCAAGGAAGAGGAATGCCGGTGTGAGTACGAATAAAGACCCCCCTCTTCACTACGATATTTATACAATCATGTACCAAACTTTGCAGGTCTAAGATAATCGATCATAAATGAAGAATCATTACCTTTTGCTACCGGACAACAGCAGGCTCTGTTCTCATGTACTCCTGACAGTCAATAAAAATAACCAGAAAACAAAACAAAACTGTGTCGCCCGTTCCATTTTATCTTTAGTTCGTGAGCAACACTGTTCTAATTTACGGTGTCGTCCGCTCCATAGTGCAATAATCTACGCCTAAGATTAAGATCCATGTGCTTTGGGGTAAGAAAAATTAGGGATCTTAGGCGAACGAGATCTTAGCCAATTCATCAGTGGGAAGAATCCACGGCGACTCTTGGTCAGACCTACAATCGATAAAATTGATAGTCTCTCCTTACTTTGAAATTAACTGACATAATTAGAGATCTTTTCAGAAGTGATTTTTTGGTCGATATGGGTTTACCGCTTTCAATTACATTTTGTAATTGCTCTCGGGTTCGAATCCTGATACCCGTAGTAACGGAAAAAATTTTTCTCTAAGATTTTCTCATTCCACCCCATTCCCTGTCCTCTAACAATGTGCCGCCGTCTGCTTTCGTCTCCAATTTTTATCCCCAAACCTCTCACCTCCTTGGCCACCTCCTCTGGACTCTTTCTGCAGCCTTTCTACTGCGACTCCTTGGCGCCTTCTTAGTGCTGCCTTTCAGCCACACCCTTGATCTTATGGTAGGTAAAATCTAACACCTAGCGTTTTTGGATAAGGGCAAAACAAATCTCCGGGGTATTGTGTACAAGTTGCGCTCGTTAAAGATCCCTTGGTGATCCAAAATCGATTAGAATAGGCTTCGGCCGCCACCGGGGCAAAATTCAACATTTCCTACCTACTGAAAATGTTTAATGTTCCCTGCGCTCAACTGATCTACGAATTGCGAGCACCGTTAAACACTGACCAAAAATGTTTATAAAAAAAAATAAAAAAATTAAAGGACAGTCTCTGAGTATGAGCGCCAGTCTGTCTAGCTAATCCGGGCGCAGGCGTAAATAAAAGACAACTGCACCAACAAAAGCATCATCGAGTTGGAAGTTAAATGTGATCCAGTCTAAAGTGACCTTGTAAGGACCTTTCAATTAATTCGTGGACAACAAAATTGTATAGACTAAGCATTCGAGAGTTCAGCACGTCATTGTTATGTTTGGGAGGGGTAGACTTGATTTCCCTGAAAGTCAAAAGGGAATACATTGAGGTCATTTCTCTTCTTTGCGTCTTGGCATTTTAGACAAACTATCTAAGTGCATCTTATCTATATTTAGCGTGTGGCTGATATAACTTCATCTTATTCAATTTTGCAGTAGCGCCTGTCTCATCTCCTGCACTGTTTCGTGTTTAGGGCTTCTATGTCGTTATTCAGTTGGACACACTTAGGATAGGTGTCCCTGCGAGGGAAACAAAACTCTACGTTGTATTTGACAAATTGTTTCATTTTGTTTGTTTGTTTGATTGTTTATTTGTCTGTTTGTTTGTTTGTTTGTTATTTGTTTGTGTGTTTGTTTGTTCTGACCTTCTTTGGGGTTCTTGTATTCATCAGGTCTATGTTTCTTCAGACAGCACATCAACAAACTGTGAATATAAAGCGTTTCGTGCAGGTAGTCTATATTTTGGGTTCTTTTTTTTAAAAAGCATATTGGGATTTACATATTTTGTTTAATGGAATCATACATCTTTCTTGGGTCTCCCCCTCCCTTCACCCCCCTTACGTCTGTGGAAAAGTAATTTCCCCCTTAAAAAAAAAAAATTCTCTCAAATCGAGTACGTTCCATAGCAAAGAAGTACAACACCACAAGATATTCACTCAGCCGAAAAAGTGTCCGCAAAACCCCGCGCATTGCTTCAGATGGCGCTACAGTCGCTGTTTTGAGGCTCTCTTTTGTTTCTCAAGAAGCGGAATAGGAATAGCACCCCCCCCCCTAGCACCCCCCCCCCTTTGCACGCGCAGATTGACTTCTGTTCATCGGCCTTTACTCGGCTGTTTGGGTTCGCTCAGGGCGGAGTTTTGGCTTTGTTAAATTTCAATGACCTCTCGCCTTTCATTTAAAAGTCAAATTAAACGTCGGATACAGTTGTCCCATTCAACTGAAAATTAAGAGGTTTTTGGTCAGCGTAACCATAAAAGGACGTTCTTCCGAAACTTGAATTCTGATATATTTTTTAAAAAAACTAATTTTAGTTCCACTTTTTTTTCACACAAGTACGGTAAATGTTCGCAAAGTGTGCGCTTTTTCGAGGAGGTCGCCACAGGGTTTTGAGGACGCTTTATTAATAGGCTCAAAGAGAGGAGTAAACCATCTTGTTGTGTACGATCTCTGACCAAACTTCGTGACGTAAGCCAAATCAGCCTTCAGGGAGACACGTATTGCACCTGAACAAACAAATCGCGTATTGACATGTGTAAAAACCTCTTACTGCTTGGGAAAACTCTTTAAAAAAAATTATATTGAAAACAATCAAATAAAGATAGGTTACACGAAACCCTGGAACACGAAAAGAAACTAAATCTTGATTAATTAGCATAATAGTGCAATTCTTCTAATAGATCTAGACCTACACAACTAGGATAAATGTAGCTCATTCAGGTACAAAAGCAATAGCACGTGTGCAAACACCTCTTCGTCATTTCCGTGAATAAAAAAAGCAAAAGGTGTATTATGACGTTATGGACGAGTACGAATACAGGATATCAATCCTTATATCAGTATATTATACAGGCTCTCACTTTATGGGATAGATAGATAGATAGATATTGAGGGAGTGAGTGAGAGAGAGAGAAAGAGAGAGACTGGGAGAGAGAGAGAGAGAGAGAGAGAGAGAGAGAGAGAGAGAGAGAGAGAGAGAGAGAGAGAGAGAGAGAGAGGGGGGGGGGGGGTCGGGGGAAGGGGGTGCACACTCACTTACGTTCCCAAAATATCGAACGAGTGACATTTTTTTTACGGAGCAGCGCTTGAGAACAGTGTCATCTGTTCACAAACTAATAATATAGAACGGTTGGGACATTATGTGGGAACAGTCCCATTCCCAAATTATAAATAATCAAAAGAGCGGGCGACACAATAAACAAGAACAGTGCCCTCTTTCCGCAAACTGATACCGTACCACATCAGTCTCCGTGTGACCCCGGCACGCTTAAAATCCGCCTTTTATTAGAAAATATCATGTTTACTACGCGCAAGTCATTCACATGAACCCAATCTGAAGGACTGTATTCGGCTAAAATCCTAATTTCAAATAAGAAATTGTCAAACAAAAACCCGGGCGCATGGAACTATGAGCAACAAAGGAGCGAAAAATTGCGATCATTGTACTGCTCGTCGTATCAAACATCGTCCATTCTCATGAATGAGATCACATTTTTTATATACATTTTGACGAGTGGGTACAATATTTGCCCCAAACAGGACCTCGCCAAGATATGAACTCGTTGACCTGTTTATTTCCCCCAAATATTGCACTCTCATTTAAGTCTACCACCGGAACTTACATTACACCCAGGGTGGGCAGGCAGGACCTACAAGGTCATATCAGACGGGGTCCCATCGAGTTGTGAACTCATCTGTGCCCTAACCATCGCAATTGACTTTCAGCTCTTCGTTTTGTTTTGAGAAGAGTTTTACGGCGCCCGCAAGGTCATAATAATATGAGTTCGCGGGACTAAGTTGGATCTTTCAGCTCTGCTCCCGAATTTGCTTGACAATCTGGCGCCCGTTCTCGGGGACTCGGGCGCACATCGAAGATACCTTAGTGGTCCAAAGATCGACAGGAGTAGGCTTCGGCCGACACACGGACAAAATCCCAAATTCATTTCTACCAAACTAAAAATGATTAATGTGTCAGACCTTATACAGTTGCAAGCGCAGTAAAACACTTACAAAAACAAAACAAAACAAAGAAAACAAAACAAGAACAAAACAACAAACAAACAAAAAAGATTGAAAGCCATCTTGAACATGGGAAGGGGAGGAACAATGGGATCAACTTAGCTAGATCTTTAGATTCAAGATTGGATATTTTGTCAAAATAGCATGCCTCATCAAACTAAGAAGACTCTTTCGTGAATGGTCGAAAAGATAAACCACTTATGATCGTCGTAACTTTTAACGAAAAAAAAGACCTGTTATTGCCTAAGGGTCACGTTAGTTCATTACAAAGAAAGGGGAGACATTTTACCGATTGTAGGCCTGGCCATGTTTCAACATGGATTCTTACATCTGATGATTTTGTGAAAATCCTTCTCGCAATATTATAGACGCCACATTTTCCTTGCTCCCAAACAGCAGCGTCTTTGATGGAGACGACTCTTTAATAAGGACGGGGTGACACAGAATGTGTGAGAACAGCGCCATTCACAAGCTTACAATATTGACCAGGCGACACACTTTTTCGTGTGAACTGTCCCGGGTACGGTTTATAAACTAATAATAATACGGAACGGTGTGACACAGAAAATGAGAACATCACCATCTGTTGCGACCCTTTAACAGAAGGTTAAGGATTTGCTCTTTGTAATATGATGAATTTAGACATGATAAGTTTGGTACATGGTTGTATAAATACCGCAGGGAAGTGGGGGGTCTTCATTCCCACCTGCTCTCCTCTTCCATGACCCTTGTGGTGAAAAATGACGGGGAATTACAGAACCTTCACAATGGTGAGTGGAATGTTAGACTACGAGATAAAGTTTTTTTTTTTTCTCTACGAGCTAAGCCTACAATCTGGATATTGAAGTTTGATTTCAATAAGTACTTTGATGTTTGATTAAAAGTGCTTGCCCAATATTGGATTCGTGAAATCTCTTTTTTTTGTCTTTACACAAAGAAATTCAGTGTGAATGTTGTAGGTTCTGTCGTTTGCAGAGCCGCCCGATGCAATACCCTCTGAAAAGAAAGAGCCTTATCCTGAAATTCCCTCGTTCCACGATGCCAGGAGTGTTTAGTTATACGAGGAGGAGAGAAAACTTGCTAACCATGGGATCCAGCCCGAAGATGTTACAGGAGACGTTATGTTTTCCCACTCTACGCTGTCCAGAAAGGAACAACATTGATCTGTGTTAAACTCGAGGCTACTTTAGAACATGTCAGTTTTTAAACTACCCTACCTTCTACATAACAGCCCCACTTGTTTTAAGTGGAGATGTTTATAATCGTGGAAAGGGGGGGGGGGGGGTGGCAGGTGTTTGAAAGAATCTGTGCTTCCACCACCTCGATCTTATTCAGTTGCTGCTTAGAACAAGGTGAGAAAGCCCAGTGCCACATAGATAACGAACACCTTGCTTAGGGCTCTGACTGTTTCACAATGCAAAAATATAGGATGCTTTACCTTTCCAAAGCGTTTAAAAATTTAATTTTGAATAACTTGTCACATGTGTTTCTTTTCGCAGTTTCATCTGCTTTGCTCCGTCCTTTTGTTTGTGGTCGCCCCGTGCACGTGCCTTCTGTCGGGTGGACCTTTTAACGGACCAAAGAGTGGACGTTTGGGTGGACCTAAGAGTGGAGATTTTGGCCGACCCATAAGTCGACCTTTTGGCGGACAGAAGAAAGGACCTTTTGGCCGACCTACGGGAGGGAATTTTGGGGGACATTGGCCAAACAGCCACGGGCTCTTCCAACATCCTGGCCTTTTCCAAAATCCTTACGCTCCTAGCTCCCCCGGGGTCGCACAACCAACCCCTGTTCAACAGCCACAGCCACAGCCACAGCCACAGCCACAGCCCAAAGCCGGATGTCCGACACTGACCTCAGCGTGCGCGGCCAGGCCAGCAGGAATCAGCGACTCTAGCGTGGGCGACCTTATTGAGAACGTGATAAAAAACCTGGACACGAATGGAGACGGTAGTATTACCGTAGCTGAGCAGGTCAGTTTGTCAACGATCGGGGGGGGGGGGGGGGGGGG
>NW_004797395.1:389466-391642 GCF_000002075.1 Aplysia californica
GGGGGTGTCACAGGTTGTAGGGTCAAATATTATAACACTGTTTGTCTCGGAAGCTGGTTTTTTAAATAAATATTAGGGAGGGTGCAGGAGCTTCAGTCATTTTCTTCGATACGACACGGAAAACTTGGGCTTGGAACTAGCATGTTGGTGTCGGTTCAGTTGAATGTCTACCGCGGTACGGCGATCTTCCAAGTGAGTTTCCCTCGATCGATCGCGCTTTACTACGATATTACGCTCGTACACTGCCAGCGTAGCGTAAGTTCTATCTGATTGTTCACGGTAACGACAGCGCAAGGAGTATTTAGCCGTGCACCTGTATTCGTCCCGCTTTTGCAATGATATTATTAGATCTATAATGTATCCAAGTGCAATTCGATACCTATAACCGAACCTCCCCCTTCCTCTCTCTCTCTCTCACTCACTCTCTCTCTCTCTCTCTCTCACACACACTCTCCCTCTGTTTCTCTGTCTGTCTGTCTGTCTGTCTGTCTGTCTGTCTCTCTCTCTCTCTCTCGGATGTGTGGGTGTGGTGATATCTTGAGACGTACCGTACTTAATCTCAGCTGTTTGCAGGAAAATTCAGCCTATCATATCACGAGAGAGTGGCTGATTGACTGTAAACAATGTCAAACTTTTACCGGGGGCTCTCGTGGTCTAGAGGTTAAGGTATTCGCCTCTCATTCAATAGGTCGTGGGTTCAAATCCGGATAGCGACAGAAGCTTTTCTTCTACCGTTACTCCTTGGCTCCTTCTTACTGCTGTCTTTCAGCCACATCCCCGATCTTATGGCAGGAAATATCTACACCAAGCTTTCTCAGACAAGGGCGAAAAATCTCGGAGGTCCCGTGGGCAAATTGCGCATTTTAAAGATATCTTGGTTGTCCAAAATCAATAAGAGTACGCTTTGACCGCCACCCGCGCAAAATCAAAATGTTGAATGTGCCCCGCGTGCTCATATTATGACCTTATGCAGTTGCGAGCACCGTAGCGTAAAACACTTACCCCCTAAAAAAGTTTTACCCTGGATTTATAACAGTTTTCTAACAAGAGTTATCTTAAAAGAATTTTCATCGAAACTTTCATCAGAGACATCTATTTTGCAAACTTTTGAAACAAATTTCCATCTCACACGAAGTCCTACTTCCACCTCCCAGTCGAAGTGATTAGAAACACTGCATACTGTATTGCATTTTCTGGACGCATCGTTAACTCATTTTGGAATCGGAGTGGCAATCACAGTAACTTATAAGTAATCGAGTCCACGAGGGACAAAAACGGGAACGATGAAATCTAAAAATAAAATTTAAAATGTGTGATGAAAATGGGTTCTTCCGCATTTAGACCAAAGGCCGTGGTGTTTACAATTGTGGTGTGTGTGTGGGGGTCAGCCTCCCGCCCCCATACAACCTCCCACTTCAACTCCCTTCCCCCATCCACAAACACAAAGATGGTAGTATACGATCTTTTACAAACACACACAAACACACACACACGCACGCATGCACACACACACACACACACACACACACACACACACACACACACACATTGACTCTCACTTGTCTCCCTCCCCCACCCCGACAAAATACAATGTACTACCTCCGAAACATTTTTAATATGGACAATGGCAGTTCTAAGCCTTTATTGTCCAGAAACATCGCAATAGACTTTCGACTAAAGAAATTGCCAGACCGGTTCGGTGGTAGACCATCTACTAAGCCATAAGCATCGTGGTACACCATTAACGCACCAATTTATTATATTTCTATATTTATATAGTCGCTTTTTGGGACAAGCGGGCTAACCCAGATTTCGGGGGTATCCAGAAATCTTGAACTACACCAAAAGTGGGTATTGCCCTACCTATAGGAGAAGTTTGGTTTCATTGGTGAGTATATTAAATATAGAGGTTATAGACAAAACTCTCCTTGTCTTTTAAAGAAACTGAACAAGGGTCCTAAAACTTTAAATTCGATTTTCTCAAAACAGCATTTTTCAGGATAGCCCCTTTTGCTTAAAAGCGACCATATTGCATTCAGCATAGCGCAACGATATGCAGAGCAGGTTTATGAGAGGGATATCCCGAGTTGTTGACCTGGTCTTGGAAATATTTTACATCTCGCCTCTCTACCACCCCACCCTCCCCCTCCCCAACTTCACTCATTCTGTAACCCCC
>NW_004797395.1:393474-402119 GCF_000002075.1 Aplysia californica
GGAACGAGCTTGGAAGGATGGCTCAAGACAGAGATAAATGGAAGGAGCTTGTATGTGGCCTATACCATTCCAGGGGTGAAAGGCATTGATGTTTGATGATGATGAAGAGCAGCGTGGTAGTAAGAAGGAAGCGTTCTTCCAACTAATGACTAATGCTAGACTTTCTCTTTGACTACTTCAGATAAAAATAAGATTGTTGGCTCCTTTTAGTTTGATATCTCTTTCTATTTTCCTTCTTCTTTTTCTTCCTCGATTTGGTGACTCATCACCCTCGAAGACAGCTTCTCGTTCAGTGTAGGCCTATGTCTCTTTTGGATCTTTGGAAGATAAGATACGATAACAAAAGATGATACTTTACTGTTCCAGTGGGGCATTTTTTCTTGGCTGATGTGAAGGATGTGGCGGCTGAAACGTAAGTTGTAAGTGTGTAACTTTGTGGATAGAAACTTCGTACTCATTTATTTGCACACACAATGTGTAGGCCTAACATTATGACAAGAAGCTCCAAACTTATCTATGTGCACACTCATCTAGGTAAACACATTTGAGCGATAAAACAATTTACTAACGACCAGTAATAAACTCAGACAACGAAGTGTGTGTGTGTGTGTGTGTGTGTGTGTGTGTGTGTGTGTGTGTGTGTGTGTGCTTGTGTGTGTGTACGTAGTGAAATACCAAACCAATGTGCTTGGATCTGGACAATAAAGACTTATATTACAAGACCAGATTTTTCCACATCTTAATCTTATCGAAGTCACCCCCTTCCACGGCTGATCGATTTATACCGGGGAGAATTCCTTTTGGACCAGTGACTACACGGTTCCTTTTGGACCAGTTGTGTTCACCGATTCCTTGCTTAAATTTTGGAATCGATTTTTTTAACGTTTTGTTTTCTATTGCCAATAAATGCTGTCTTTTGACATAAATATAATTTGTGATTCTGAAGACCTGTGTATTTGTTGACCATTGCTCACCACTATGAAGTAGAAGTAAGACTTCGAACAGAATAAATATTTTGGTTTTATATCGTCTTGCATCTGTGTTAAAACTTTCTTTTCTTTGCCCGTCTCTTTGATGCACTCTTCTCTACCCATTAATTGGATTATTTGATTAATTACTTTTTCTTACTTTTGATAATGAATCTTGTAAATAACAAACAACACAAACAAACAAATAAATATACAACCAACCAGACAAACAAATTCCTTCCCTTTTATGTGTATAATTTATATTTATTCCTTTATAAATCTTGAGCAATTCCAATGATAAAAAAATCTGTTTCGAATTGAAACACAAAAACGGGGTTAAAAGTAAAACATCAGACCAACGTATTGTACTTTTAAGCAAAGAAAACTCGACCCTCAGTGTGTCATTCAAGTCCATTACCAAAAGCCTTTCAGTAGCCTAGCATCAAAAATCATACTGCACTCAGTCCGCAGAAATCAGGAGCATGTTGCCTCTGGGTCATTTTGAGTTTTGTGTTTTTCTGAAAGCTAGGATCTTCTTGCTTATTAAGCACTTAAACTTAAATTGTTTCTATTATCTAAATAGCAAAAAGTGGAAAAGTAAGAACTGAGAAAAACGCGTTCAAAGTTACACGAACATTTCTTTTTAATATCCGAATCCAAATGGGAATTGAATCGAGAAAATACATTTTAAAGTGGTTATTTTTTTTCTTCAAGAAACAGCTCTTGATTTATAATGACTGGTATGTATACCTCATAATCGACTCAAATTGACCACACCAAAGTTTTGCTGATATCTCGCTTCGTGGTTTAAAGACGTATTGCTGGTTACGATGCAGCAGCAACAATATTTATTTAATGCAATTTAAGGCAATAAACTTACAGACTTCAACAAAAGTTTAGGACCACTTTGACAGACAGTACTAATTTTTAAAATATCCGAAAAAAAGACAGCAGGGAATGTTTCAAAATGTTTGCTCTGAAAGTGTTAATGGGTTACCAACGCGTACTGCAAAGCCTCCTAAAGGACCAAAACCACCACGCGCAGCACGGAAATCCTCGGGGAATTTTAGCCGAATTTGCTGTTTTTGATCGACTTGTGTGCGACACCACGGACACTCCTCAGTTAAAATTGCTGGTGTGCGTCATAAACGGACGTATGGCCCGACCTGAGCTCACTTTGGTGGCAATATAAGCCTAAGTTTGGGCAAACTCCGGTACCGCATCAACATACCACCAAGACGAAAGCTGAGAGACTTTGATCGTGCCAGAGCTATGGAATGGCTGGAGGATGGAGTTGGAGCCCGAGAAGTTACCAGAAGGCTTGCAGTGTCATACTGTCATTGCCCCCCTGAGGCACCACCACCAAGCCACTGGATCAGTCCAAAAACGCCCAAGTGCAGGTCGACCCAAGAAGACCACTGAGAGTGTTTGCAAGTGGTCCCTAACTTTTGTTGAAGTCTGTACATGTATTATACTAGTCAACATTCACATACAGTGCGCCATACGAGGACCTCACTGGGTGAAGCCTACAAAATAGAACTACCAGATTTCAGATTGTCAGTTTGTTCGTGTTTTAGTGCAGCTTGCATTGTGTGCTACCTGCAGAATGTTGGAGGAGCAATGAAGAGAAGAAGTGAACAATTAACTCCGCAATATAATGGAGACCACGAAAACCTTTTGTCTCTCATTCAATAGGCCTCGGTTCGAATCGGACCAGTGACGGAACATTTTCTTTTCTAACATTTCCTCCTTTCACCTCCTTCCCTGCTCTCTAATAAAGTTCTGTTTTTTACTTTCGTCTCCACTTCTTGCCCCCACCCCCTCACCTCCTTTTGCCCCCTCCTCTGGGCTCCTGACTCTTTCTGCGGCCTTTCTACTGCTATTCCTTGGGCCCTTCTTATCGAACACCTAGCCTTCTCGGACAAGGAAAATGTCTTTGAGGTCTCATGTGCAAGTTGCGCACGTTAAAGATCCCTTAATAGCCCAAAACCGATAAGGGTATTCTTCGGCCGCCAACCGGGCGAAATTCAAAATTTCCTACCAACTGAAAAATTTTAGAGTGTGTCCCGCGCGCTTATATGACCGTATGCAGTTGCGAACGCCACAAAACACTTAGCAAAAAAAAAAAGGAAAAAAAAAAGAAAAAAAAAAAAGAAAACCTTCGGGTCTCTCCAGAAGAGACGAAATAAGTTTTAACAAAATTACTTACTGGGCTTACCTCCCTGACGTAGATCTAGAGGTAGCTCCTGCAAGGAGATGAAAAACTTTTCTGCGCCGGATGTGATGCCAATCTTACGATCAACCTAAAAGAATGTCCGGACTCTGGAGAGACCCGAAGGAAATGTTTGAAATTCACTAATTCGAAAAATGTATCACCATCGTTGATCCAAACAGAATTCTCGATTTCACAAAGACCGCATGTCTTTTTTGTGATAAGTGTATTACGGCGCTCGCAAATGCATAAGGTCACACGAGCACGAGGTGCACATAATAATATAACATTTTCAGTTTGGTTGGAATTAATTTTGATTTTTGTCCGGGTGGCGACTGAAGCATGCTCTTAACTATTTTAGGACCAGCTAGGGATCTATAACGTGCGCAACATGCACGCGGGATCTCTGAGATTTTTCACCCTTATCCGAGAAGGCTCGGTGTTAGATCCTTCGTACCTAAAGATCCGGGGGTGTGGCTGAAAGACAACAGGGAAAAAAGAGCCAAGGAGTAGCAATAGAAAGGCAGCAGAAAGAGTCAGCAGTCAGCATTCTAGACGAGGGGACAAAGGGGGGGGGGCAGAAAGTGGATACGAAAGCAGACGACCGAACATGGTTAGAGCAAGAAAGGTGATAGAAGGATAACATTTTCTAGAGGAACATTTTCCATCGCTTTCAGGTTTCGAAGCCGGGACCTATTGAATGAGAGGCGAACACCGTGACCGTTAGACCTCGAGAGAAGTTTGTCTTTACTCAAAATATAGATATTACTATTTTAAAAATGTGGTATACAGCTTTGGCGCTTCGCTGTCGCATGCAGGAGACCCGAGTTCGGTTCACGTATGTGAACGATTTTTATCGAGTTTCTAGGTGTTTCTGCTGGGATATTGTATCCCTCTCAGCCCGGGTTGGCCATGACAGGCGAGGTCAGAACCCCACTTCCTAAATGATCTAAATTGTATGAATTGGGATGGGGGTGGGGGATGCAGGGGGTTAAAACAAACCCACACCTGCAGTCCTTAGGTCTAGAGGCGGACAGTGAGTAATCGTAGCATGCCTCATCTTTCTTGTCTTCTGGAACATCTTTATAATAATATGCTGTTCATCAAATATATTTTAACAACAAAGTTTTTTTAAAATCCACCAAATTATTCTAAAATGCAAATTAGTGCAGTTGATAGACATTTAAAGCGAAATAGAACATCATTAATGCAACAACGTACAGACTTTGTTTTATTCACTTATTGGCAATTACATGTTTCATTCAGCATTGATCATATATAATATATACGTGGAAGAACTGAAAATTGGAGCAACTTCCTGCAAATGATTCGCCTCGTCACCTGACATTTAGTGTTATATATCAACCCCAGTATAGATCGATCAACCAATAGGGGAAGGGAATAAGACAAAGAAGTTGCCAAAGTTGGTCTTGTAATATATTAAGTGATCTGAGTTCATAACTGGCCATTACATAGCTTACTTGACCTTACTGCTAATTTGTTTGGAAATAGATTAGCATGAAGTTACTATTCACAAACGTACACATTAATTACAATTAAAGTTTCAGCCGTTACATTCTTTTTCTAAGATCCAAAGATACATGTACATACATTAGATGACAAGCTGGGGTGGTGGCGGGGGTGGGGGGGGGGGGGTGGGGGCGAGACATCAAACTAAAATGACCACACTACATCATTTTCGTCAATGCCCGGGACAACGATGAAATTTTGTGTTTGTGAACAACTAGATGCTGGGTTCCTTCTTCTTGCTACTCCCCTCTGTCTCAATTTCTGCGTGGTAAAGTCGCACAGATACGCAAGAGGAATGGGTTCCGGGAGCCCGCCGCTCTAGCTTGGGAGCAGATCTGCTGGAGGTTCGTTAAGTTAGTAGAGCCGGGGGCGGTCCCTGTGGGGGCACCTTGTGTGGTGGGCGTGGCTGGGGCGTTGCCAAAAACGCACTCCTTGCGGCTGGTGATTTTGGGCAGGTAGGCAGAGCAGGAGGCGAGGCCGGAGAAACGATTGTCGCGACAGGAGGCGGGGAGCTGGGCGCAGTTACAGCTCGTGTTGTAGAGGTCCTGTTGCCCTTCACACAAGTCGATGAGCGTTTGGAACTGGACGTTGGTATAGAAGTCCTGCAAGGAATAAAAGGATTAGTAAATATACGCAGCTTACTGAAAATCGGCGAAACAATGGCAATATAATCTTCAGTTAACATTCATGGGCTATCACTTTATTTCGTTAAAGATTTTAATTTTAACTCAAAGCAGGTGATTGGAAGGCGTCGCTGGTAGGCCTAACTTCTCCCCCCTCCCTCTATTTTTTCTCATTCTGTCTGTATATCTCGCCTTTTCCCTGTCCTAAATGGCCGTTAACGCTTTGATACGTTTCTCTCTCTTTACTTGAACCAACTCAAATATCAGTTAAACCGACACCAAACCTGAATTAAGCTCACATGAAACGCAATTTTTTAGTAAGAAGAAACGCACCACTGATTCACTGGGACTGGACACCAGACTGCCGACCAAGAAGCCGCTGCAGGAGGGCGTGGCGTAGTTGTCGATGAGGGCGGCACTCAGCTCGTCCGAGAAGCCCAGATCTCTGCGTGCAGCCAGCCACTCCTCCCGGGTCACACAGCCGTCCGTGGTCTTTGTGTCGTAGCTGTTGATGGCGTCTTGAATCTACCCAGGGGCGGACGGGAGGATGTTTCGTTAGTTGATGAATTCGTGTACTAATACTGAATACGTGTGCTTGTATAATAATAATAATAATAATAATAATAGTAATAATAATAATAATAATAATAATAATAGATAGATAGATAGATAGATAGATAGATAGATAGATAGATAGATAGATAGATAGATAGATAGATAGATAGATATATAGATAGATAGATAGATAGATAGATAGATAAGTAAAGTGGGGGTGGGATGGGTTACAGGGTAGGTTATATTAGGGGTTGGGAGGGGATTACAGAGTGGTCAAAGATAAAAAAGGGGGGGGGGGGGCGGAGAGAAAATAACTACTGAAGCCCCCATCCGAGACAGTAATGTTGTTTCAGAGGCAAATAGAGTACTAAAATACGTGACCATACGACCCCTAACCCCATGACCCTTGATCCACAGACCTGCTCAGCGACGGTTACGGTGCCGTCTCCATTTTGGTCGGTGTTCTTGATGGTGTTCTGGATAAGGTCGCCGACGAGAGAGTTGCTGATCCTTGCTGCCCTGCCCGTGCACGCAGATGCCACTCTTGGGCATCCAGCGTTGGGTTGTGGCTGAGGCTGTGGCTGTGGCTGTGGAACTTGGATTGGTTGTGGGGTTGTGGGGAAACCAGGACTGAAAAGGCCAGGAGGAGGGAAGGGCCAGGAGCCAAAAGGTCCTCCAAAAGGCCCATCAAAAGGTCCTCCCAAAAGCCCTCCATGAATTCCACCCCAGAAATGGCCCATGCATGGGGCGACCACTAACAGGAGAACGGAGCAAAGCAGGCGAAACTGCGAAGAAGGAGAAATTATAATTTGAGAGGTTATTCAAAATGAGTCTCACGAAAACACATTAGAATGAAACAGCGTCAACCTACACTGTTTACAACTGAGAAAAGGAAAGCAAAAGTTATAACAGAAACATGCAGTTAAAACCTAGATGTTTGAACAGTAGGGTATGTCAAAATTAGAAAGGGTGTTATTGTATTCCAACTGTCGAGGGATCTCAGCTGCAGGTCAAGTTTAAGATTATCCACCCACATGGATAGGTCTTATCGGAAATGGGCGTTAAATGGCGTCGGTGGCTTAGTGGTTAAGCTCTTAGACTCGCAACCGAAAGGTTGTGGGTTCGAATCCTGTCAGGGGCCCGACGATGTGTCCTTGAGAAAGAATTTTCCTCACTTCACCCAGATGGGAATGGGAACCCAGCTACAAACTGTGAAAGATCTTGTCAGCTTGTTCGGGTTTGAGCACTTTATCAGTTGCTTGCATTGTATGCTTCTCGGAAGCTGAAAATGCTTCTGAGTGTTCTATGGTCTCCTGGGGTAATAATATAACGTGTAAAGCGCATAGAGCTTTGCTGTCAAGCGGGGATATACTCTACACAAATGCTATTTTAAAAATTATTATTATTATTATTGTTATTATTATATGATTATGATTATGATTATGATTATGATTATTATTATGATTATCATCATTTAAAAAACCTTACTGAGTTGATAGTCTTTTTTTATTAACTTCTACAACTACTACTACTACTGCTGCCAACTACTATCCTACCGAAAATGCCATCTGTCTGTGAATCTGAGGCTATACGTTTAATCCTGAACGGGTTTCCTCCATGCGTTAGTGGGGAATCTCGTAACATTTTCGGTTTTAGCAGAAAGGGGGAATTTCGAGATAGGACTCTTTACAAAGGATGCTGAATCAGGTCAGGTTCTTCATAGAACGGAACTTACAGCTTTCACACTGAACTTCTAAATGTAAAGAAGAAAAAAAATTCCCAAAATTGGCTAAGTACTTCACAGAATCAAGCCCACAACGTCCAGGTTGTAAGCCTAACTTTTAGAGGAAAAAGAGCAAAACTTAATCTTGTCGTCTAACATTCAACTCACCATTGTGAAGATTCTGTGATCCACTGTTGTTTTTCACCACAGGATGACGGAGGTGGTCAAGGAAGAGGAGCGCCGGTGTGAATGAAGACCCTCCACTTTCTTGCGGTATTTATACAACCGTGCACCAAACTTTTCTTGTCTATGTTCATCAAATACAAAGAAGAAATCGTTAACCTTTTGCTAACGCGTCGCAATAGAACAAAGATATAATGCCTGTGGGCAGGGATCAGAAAAGAGGCCACGGGTTAAAGTTCTATAAAGCTAGGAGACTCGGGAAAGAGAACGGGATTTTGTGTGTGTGGGGGGGGGCATTCTTGTTTACCTTTATCTGAAGGGGAGCAGGAATGAGGATATGTGCAACCTGTTTTTGCACGGATATTTTGCGCTGTATTTTTTTAAAATTGTGTGCAATTTTCCTAACAATATGTGAGACAAACACTCCTGTTGTGTTATAGCTGCTGAGCCAGTCTCATCGAAAGTGTTTCTCCTTTCTGTAATGCTTTATGTAAACTTTCCAGGGGAAATACGAACCTCCCGATACCAACTTTTTTATCCAGCAACATTGATCGCTCTGTAAACGCACTGTTTGCGTCGATCATCCGCTAGCTAGTATGACGAACGTGGAATCAGATGTCCAAATTAACGGACTTCGCAGTAGATCTACTCATCTTCTATGCGTTGTTAATTTTTGTGATGATATTATTATTTAGGTTCAGTTTTGTTTCATCAGTTTTTCAACAGACGGCACTGTTCTCATGTATTCAGTGCTATTGTGCAGTAAATAACTAGGCCGCTCACCCCATATTGGGACTCATCCATAATATTATGGTAGAAACGAGGTGTGAGCGGGTAAATTCCCCCCCCCC
>NW_004797395.1:403605-406016 GCF_000002075.1 Aplysia californica
TTTTCCCGTTTATGTTCTATAGCATATGTATATATATATCTATATGTGACGGCTGCAGACAAAATGACTTACTTTCCGAGTTCCCGTCTCAGAGACACAAGATAGATTATATTCAAAGTTATTGTTTAGGGGCTTGATATAATTTTGCATATGGAAAGACAAAAGGTATTAAACTTGAAGAACAAAGGAACAGTTTAAAATTCACAAATTTGATGTGTGTATTTTCGGCCTACGTATCCATTCGTGGCTTGCGAGAAGTAACTCATTTTGTCAGCACGCCTCACATATATATATATATAAATATATATATATATAAAAATTATATATATATATATATATATATATATATATATATATGTGTGTGTGTGTGTGTGTGTGTGTGTGTGTGTGTGTGTGTGTGTGTGTGTGTGTGTGTGTGTGTGTGTGTATGTGGGTGGGTGGGTGGATGAGTGTGTGTGTGTGCGCCCCCCTCCCCCCATTTACTTGTACTGCGGAGGGATTTTCTTTTTGTGATGTATCATTTGTGGTGTGTGTGTATGTCCTCATAACCGCCATTTTTTGTTGTTGCGTTTTGTCATCAATTTCAAGGGTTATATTTTGAGAAGCCCATTCAGTCTTTTAGCTCTGCTACACCAGATATAGATATAAAATCGAATGTTCTGCCCCGGTTTGGAAAGAGACAATATAAATGGAATTAGAACGTATTATATAATGCAGTTTTGTACAATTTCGATCCTCTTAGTGGTGTACTTATTCTATAATTTTAGCACGAATAATTGTATGTTTAATGTTCTATTCAAGGTGTGCTTATCCAGTAGTCTATCCCTTCTTAGTCCTCCATAATTATAGAGTCAACCCAGTTTAAAATAGGTCTAGAGAATTGATTCTTCAATTTGATGTCAATCCCCCCCCCCCCAATAGACCCACCTCTTCGTGTACAAGTAAATGCAGGGATTAGTACTCTTCGAATAGGAAAAGAAAAAGAGGAAGCTAACGGGTCAAGGGGTGACCCCGAAAAGCGACATATTACTTTATTTTGTTTCTTACTCTTTCTATTTATTGTTTTTATTGTATTACTTTATTACATTTATTAACTTTTCTTTTCTCTACACCGACAACCTTTCTTTGACCTGAAGTTGGGACGGGTATTGGTGGGGTGGAAAGCAGAGGTTCATTGTCAGCACTGTACTGGATGTGACTTTACGTAGGGAATACCCAGCTACATACATGTATTAAGCATGCACTTATCGGAGAGCCCTAGGACTGCGGAGAAGGTGCAGAGACCATTTGCGTCTTGCTTGTTGACAACATTAACCCTCTGGGATCTGCCATGCCTTCCCCTGCCGCCATCTCTCGGATGAGAGGACTTGGTTGCTCTGGGAAGGGGGGGGGGGGATCTAGCTTCCAATTGGTATTATTACTACTATTAAAATTATTATTATTATATTATATTTTTTTTGTATTTCAGCAACACACAGCAACTATGCTCTTAAAAGCGTCTTCCTATTCTTTATCTCTTCAAACAACTCCTCAATATAATACAACAGACACCAACATACCCATTCATTTTTCTTACAATCTCTCTGTGATGTAGTTGGTTTTTTTGTTTCAGGCATTGCACCTCCAGCCACTGCTTTATCTCCTACCCCGGGATGGAAGGAAAATCACAGAACCACCAGTTTTAGATGCTATTCACAAATGATAGAATCCCATACGAGCTGAGACGCCGCCTCGGTAATCAAGGTCTCCCCCAGGTCTTAGTGGGCAACCAAGCTGGCCTGGTGGATGGTTATTGAAAGGAAAAGAAAATCCGAAAGCAGAGAAAATGGAAAAAAACAAGAAGAAAACATCCCTTACAACTGGTAACGGAAAAGAGAAGCTTATAGACTTCAATATCCTTCAGAAAAATGTCTGTGGCTTGGACAAGAAGAAAACACAATTGGGGAACATTTTGTATGAAAGGAAAGTCCACATTGCTCTATTACAGGAAACTCTCCATTCATCCTGTGACATAAACATCACTAGGTATACCCCTTATCCATGTAAATGTGAAGGTTGCCAAGGGATTATAACCTATATCAGAAATGACATGCAGGGTGGAGTAGAGCTCCTTAACTGGCACCCCACAGAGGCACATTAAGTCACCCTGTGGTATGGCAACAGCAAGCTCATACTCTATAACATCTATTGTCCCCCAAGTAACATTCTGAACTTCATGGAACAGAGTACTATCTTTAAGAAGACGGTCATAGCTGTTTGTTTGATGTGGACACTCCCCCCTTTGGGGCTATGCTGACCAAAACAACACAGGTAAGAAGATTGAAGAACTATGTCAGTCCTCTAACCTCATCCTTCTCCAAGATGAGAATTCAACCAAAACACGTCTTCATAGGAGACATGGGACCCCCCCC
>NW_004797395.1:406740-410645 GCF_000002075.1 Aplysia californica
TACACAATGAGATGCTACAAAACCCAGGTGAAAAAGCCAAATTGCTAATTCTTAAGCTCTATAGCAGAACATGGACTGAGGGAAATCTGCCTAAAGCATGGAAACTAGCCACTATAAACCCAATCTTAAAGAAAGGAAAGAAGGCCAATGACCCTAAAAACTACCGCCCAATATCACTTACGTCCTGTATTGGCAAGCTCTGTGAAATAATCCTCAATTCTCGTCTTTATTGGTGGCTTGAGTCTTCAGGTCTGATATCAGTGTCAAGCAGGGTTCAGGTCAAAAGGCAGGACAGAAGACCAGCTCTTCAGGCTTACGCAGAAAATCATTGATGGATTTCAAAGAGGGGAACAGACAACGGCTGTGTTTGTGAATCTCCAACAAGCCTACGATAGAGTGTGGAGGAAAGGACTACTCTTAAAACTGCAGAACATGGGAATCAAGGGAAACATGTACTCCTGGACTAAATCATTCCTTACAGGTAGACTCATCCAGACCCAGATGGATGAAACCCTATCTTCAAAAGCAGCACTGGAGGAAGGACTCCCACAGGGATCTTATTCCTTGTCTTCCTCAATGACGTTTCAGATGTTCTCAGGACAGAAAAGCCCTTTTTGCTGATGACCTGGTCCTTTGGCACGCTGGAAACTTGACAACAATAAGCAGACGAAGACTACAAGATGATCTAAATTCCCTTGGAATCTATTGCCGTTTATGGAAGATGAAAGTAAATTGCGAAAAAACTGTCTACTCTGTTTTTACGAGAAGCTATAACCTTGCAAATGCAGAAATCCCTATCAAAGTAGATGGTACCAACTTGAAAAAGGAGAATAACCCAGTGTATCTTGGAGTACAACTTGACAGCAAGCTCAACCTGAAACAACACACCAACAACCTTAGGAAGAAGGCTGTGAAGAGACTTAATCTCATCAAACGACTAGCCAGTACCAACTGAGGATCAGACAAGAACACCTTGAGAGGCCTCTATTTAGGTTATACCAGAGCTGTTTTTTATTATAATCTTGTTCTACAAAACATTTGCAGTAAAACTACAAAGAACTCAATGGACACCATCCAAAACCAAGCTCTTCGTCTTATCTGTGGCGGAATGAGAACCTCACCGACTGCGGCCTGTGAAATCCACACAAATATTGAGCCATTAGAAACTCAAAGAAAAAGGGCAGCTTTAGAAGTATATGAAAGATCTAAAATTCTAGAAAATAACCACCCTAATAGAATCCTTGTTGACAAGTGGAAACCTAATCAAAGACTAAAAAATACAAAATCTGTACATGTACTTGACACTGTTCTCAATCTCCAAGAAAAACATCACCTCCCTGAAAGACGGGAACCTCTGGAAAGAGTTCCCTCAACTCTCCCACCACATCTCACCATAGCAAAGCCAGAAATTAGGAAAACACTTTTGGACAAGAGCAATAAAAACACATATCCTGTAGCACTAAAACATTCTGGCCTTGAAACAATTGATTCCTATCCACCAACATGGATCCACTCATATACTGATGGATCTGCCTGTAAGGCAACAATCAACGCTGAATATGGGTCAGTGATCAACTTGCCCTGTGGGATAAAAAAAAAGAAGTCTTTAATTCCAGCGGGTCCTTCTGCTCCAATTTCATTGCCGAACAAGAGGCTATCACCAACACAGCAAACTACATCAACTACTTGTTTGACACTAACCCACTTGCTACCACAGACATCGTTATCTTTACAGACAACCTTTCAACACTAGAGACACTTGAGAGTGGGACTGATGTGAACAAAGATATATTGCACTTGATTTGGAGTCTACATAATTTGATAAGTAGGCACCACGTCAGAGTAGTCCTACAATGGATTCCCGCCCACACTGGGATACCGGGAAATGAAAGAGCTGATGCTCTCGCAAAGAAAGGAGCTAACCTCCCTCAGCCTGAAACTCCTACGAATTACACCACCTGCTGCCAACTTAGACATGTACCCCTCAACCAACATCTCAACCGAATTGGAGTAAAGCAGTCTGCTGCCTGCCCACTATGTGACTACCCCTCAGAGACAGTGGAACATCATCTGTTCTTTTGTAGAAAACTAACTGATTTAAGGGGATGTTTTCTTCCCAAGCTACCCCACACATCTAATTGCCTCTACTCCTCAAGACAACAATTAGAACAAACATGCAACTATTACCGAATGGCATCATGCAGAAGAGTTAACGCTCAGATGCTACTGGATCGCTAACATCAACAACAACAATTTGATGTCAACATACTTTGAACTCCAAGTCATTCATAGGTAGCCTACACATTTCTTAATCGACCAATTTGTGGATCCCCATTAAGTAACACTTTGAGTCAAAGTTCTGGGTTTTGATTCTCCTGAGTTCCGCGTAAGTTTACCAGTTGGACCTTCTAACTACCCGGTACTATATAATGTGTAAATCAGTTCAATTATTATTGTACTTGCATGTTTGAATGTAGATGCCCTCTATTCAGTTTGATGACCCCCCCCCCCCCAATACTCACATTTAAAATACATTCTATTTCTGTACAATTCGATGACCGTCTCACATACTCACACTTAAAAATGTATTTATTTCTGTTCCATTTGATGATTTTCATAGACTTAGACTTAAAATATGCGTCCCTCGACTGTTCCGTTTGATGACCCCATATATAATCAACCTTGAATTACTATATTATGTCCTTCTGTCCTATTCCATGACCCGCATAACTCACAATTGAATATTATTATGTGTTCCTCTGTTACATTTGATGGAACATAGATCTATATACTCACACTAAGCGCGCTCATATGACCTTAGCAGTTGCGAGCGCCGTAAAACCTTATACTATACATACTCACACTAAGACATGTCTCCTGCTCCATGTTATGGAACATATATACTCTTACTTAGACATGTTTCCAGTTCCATTTTAGGGAACATATACTCACTCTAAGTCGCGTCCCCTGTTTCATTTCATGACCCGCATAAATATTCACACGCTAAAAAGATGTGTTCCATATACTCAAATGTCAATGTATTCCCATCATTCATCGATTGGAACCCTGGCCCATTTGTAGACCCTCAAACACTAACGAATCACAGATCTGTCCCCTGCCCCACTTGATTTGCCCCCCACCCCCTTTTTTGTGGTTTACACTTCACCCCCCCCCCCCCCCCACACACACACACTCGAAGTGTTGACTCAGACACATTCACATTTCGGGTTGCCCCAAACCCACCCTATTTATTGTTGACTCATTTTCACTAATACAGAAGATTCGTCCTCTGCTCTGTTGATTTACCCCGAGACCCCATAATACATGCATATATTATTTAATGGTCAACATGCCTTTTTAAAAAACTTACACGAAATTTCACGTTGCTTTTGAAAAAAAAATATTTGCCCTAATCTTTTCCTTTCTTTAAAGTTATTGCTGTTCATCAAGACACTAGTTTCGCTTTCAAGTAGACGGCATAGTAATGTAATAAAATATAAACCAGTATAATATGCTGAATATTATAACAAATGTTACCATTGTCTCAATTAAATTCTTTGCTCTCCGATAATATAATCCTTTACCTCCTTAATTATAACCATAAAGGACCTCGAATTCTAAGCAGCAAGTAGTTGTCTTTTCTGCGCGTAGCAACGTAAAATTACAAACTAAATACACGTATATATAGGGAGGAAAACGTCACGTGCATTCACATTGTCTTCCGGATTTCTGAAGAACACTCAGGACATTTACAATGTATTATGTCGCAACGATTACTTTTAGTACAATCCAAATTGTTGTTTTGGAGGACATTTTTAGAACTAGATCTAAATGTGTACGTTGTTAGTTTGTTGGTGTATGTGTGTGTGTGTATGTGTGCGTGTGTGTGTGTGTGTGTGTGTGTG
>NW_004797395.1:410812-446401 GCF_000002075.1 Aplysia californica
GGGGGGGAAGGGTTGTTACAGTACGTGCTGGTCATTTGAATAAGAAATGTGTGTATACGTGTCCGGGGGTTGGGGGTAGTCTTCTATTTAGGGCAGGGAAGTCAACAGGGGTGCACTTAAAGTGGACCGAAGGTTCAAGTCGGATGCGTCTACCCTCTCCCCTTTCCCGTTTCCATTAATACAGTGATTCAATTTTCCTCTTTGGGGGTTAGGAAATGGACCCAAAAACCAGCTGAACATCCAACGGTAGACATTAACTTTCCATGGTATTCGGTATATCTCTGTTTTAATGTTATGGGCTCTTATTACGACTAGTGACTCTTTTCCAAGTTTTGGTCACTCTATGCAAGGATTGGGGAATAACTCAAAGAGGATTTGCGTCCTGTCCCTCAAGACAGCCTGAGGGAATTTTGTGAAGGTACCAAACGAAGAAATTAACCAATATCAAGATTAATCCTGCCCAACTTTCTTAACAATGTGGTCGTTGTCATAAATATCATTACCATCATCATCATCATCATCATCATCATCATCATCATCATCATCATCATCATCATCATCATCATCATCATCATCATCATTACCATTATCATCATAACTAAACAGTTTTCCAATATCCTGGATATTTTATTCTTTTAAATTCATTTATCTCTTTTGTTTGTTTGTTGTTTTTTCCCTTGAAGCGTTACAGTTTAGGCCTACAACCATGTTGACACATTTTCTGTGATGTAGAAATATCTGGCACCACATCTGCATTTGTGACAAAACAAACCAAAACCACGCCCTCCCCCCAAAAAAGAAAATAAAAGTGTCATAGTAAACTCCATTTTCATATTGGCAGTCGACTGGCTGATGAAGGAAACTACCAGAGGACACAGAAATGGTATACAGTGGACACCATGGACACAGTTGGACGATCTGGATTTTGCAGACGACTTGGCGCTTCTGTCGCACACTCAAGAACAAATGCAACAAAGACTTCAGTACTGAACAGCCTATCGGCGTCTGTTGGATTGAGGATCCACCCTTGAAAGTCAAAGGTCCTAAGGACAGATGCACAACGAAAGGAGCAGGTCACAATAGAAGGAAATGCACTAGAAAACGTTGAATCCTTCTGCTATCTTGGGGGTATAATTGGCAGAGAGGGGGGAGCAGGTGCTGAAATAAAGTCCCGCATTGGAAAAACACAGGCTGCTTTTATATCTTTGGATAGGAATTTGAAGATCAGAGATATTTCACTTCGAACAAAGCTGAGGATTTTTCAATTCAAATGTGAAGTCGGTCCTGTCGTATGGATGTGAGACATGGAACGCACAACAGAGTTGCATAAAGAGGATCCAGGTCTTCTTGAACAGGTGTCTAAGAAAGTTACTGAGGATCAAATGGACAGACAGGGTCACCAATGTGGAAGTGTTAAGGAAAACAAGACAGATCCGAGTCAGAGATGATGTAGGAAGAAGGCGGTGGCGATGGATTGGACATACTCTCAGGAAGTCAAGCAGCTGCATAACAAAGAAAGTTTTGGATTGGAACCCACAGGGCAAAAGACCATGGGGAAGACCGAGTGGAACCTGGAGAAGAATCACAGAAATCGATGTACAGAAAAGTGTGAAGACATGGAATAACATCAAGAGGCTAGCCCAGGATAGAGAAAGGTGGGAGGTGTTTGTCCGTGGCCTATACCCTGGTGCAGGGTGAGAAAGGCAATGATGATGATGATGAGTAAACTCGATTACGGAATTGGCCGGGGATCTTTCTCTCACCCGCAACTCAGGCTGTTGTTTCTCCTTATTCTTCACAAGCATCAAACCGGCGTCTGCAGTGTAGCGGTTAGGCACTTCGTTGTCGCCCGCAGTAAAACCGAGTTTGATTCCCGAGTGAGAAGACGTTTTTACAGAGTATCTGGGTCTTTCTCCTGGGATATCGTATCCCTCTCAGTCTGGGTTGGCCCTAATAGACAGGGTCGGAGGCCCACCTTTAAATTTCTTTTGTTTTTATTTATTTATTTATATGGTAAGTGTTTTATGGTGCTCGCAACGGCATGATATGAGCACGCGGGACACATTAAACTTCTTTAGTTGGTAGGAAATTTTGAATTTAGCCCCGGTGGCGGCCGAAGCTTACTCTTATTGATTTTGGACCACCAAGGGATCTTTAACGTGTCAACTTGCACATGGGACCTCCGAGCTTTTTCGCCCTTATCCGGGAAGGCTAGGTGTTGAATCTTAGCCACCCGAAGATTATGAGTGTGGCTGAAAGACAGCAGTAAAAAGGAGCCAAGGAGTACAATTCTTTATCACACCAAAGTAAAAGCAAATTACAATGAATAGAGAACACTTGTTGGAGAGTTTTCTACTGCTCTTGTGGAGCATGACAAATTTTTATTTTTTTCTTGCATGCAGCCTCTGTTTTTGAACGAATGGTAGCATTCTTACATCACAGAGTATGCATATGAAATAAATTCAGCACAACAGAAAATCACGCTAATGCATTTCTCTCAAGGAATAAACTTATTGTCACTGTTCTCCCCTCTCTCTCTCACTCTCTCTCTCTCTCTCTCTCTCTCTTTCTCTCTCTCTCTCTCTCTCCAGTGTTTATTCGCATACATCTTGATCTCATTAACATCATCTCTTTCCTCTCTCTCTCTCTCTCTCTCTCTCTCTCTCACACACACATACACACACACACACACACACACACACACACACACACACACACACCCCAACACACACACACACACACACACACACACTGTCTCCCCTCATCTTTCTCTCTCTCACTTTTGCAAGTCTGTACTTACGTCTAACTTTCACTCAAGAAAAAAAAAGTTGCACAATACGTACAAACACACTCATGAAAACATGGTCAAAATAAACTTTCCTTGATAAAAAATGTAAAGGTTGTCATAATCAATCTAATTCAATAAGGAGTAAAAAAACCCATAAGTAATAAGAGTAACACTATTTTGCCCATTTCCCATAGCCTGGCCTGACGCCATATGCATTGATGACTTCCAGAACTTGAGAATGCTTGAATTCATTCCACTCACGTTTTAGCTCTTGCTGCAGGTACTCACTCTGAATGTCCTCCTGGTGGAAAAACAAATAGCATTTGTATAGCACATATCCCCGTTCAACAGAAAGCCTAGAAGAAGAAGAAGAAGGAGGAGGAGGAGGAGGAGGAGGAGGAGGAGGAGGAGGAGGAGGAGGAGGAGGAGGGGGAGGGGGAGGAGGAGGAGGAAGTTGTTAATGTGAGTTCACTATATATGAAAAATCTTAATATATATGGAAGGTTATTCCACCTTTGTTCACAGTCAATTTTGTTATCCAATTTTTCATCACCACAAACTACCTTACTATAAGTACTATAACTGTGCTCTTATGCATCCTTTTTGCATACAATAAACTCAAAACTGAGCCAAAACTAATGCTCCATGCAATGAATATTCAGTTTCATAATGGACAAGATAGATTTACTTGGATTTTTTAAAAAGTTTGTTATGACTGTAAATAACAGAGCTATGCTGGGCAAAGAACTAGATAGCTTGCCGTATATCGAGAGTTAAGAGCTTACCTTTGTGAGGTCACCAAAAGTCCTTGTGTTGGACTGTCTGAAGAGCTGTCGTGTCACCTCATCCAGGGCTGAAGAAGAAAGACAAGCCACACTATTATTTCAGGATATAAAATTTGATGCACTCAATGTTATCCAAGGCCTGCTGACAATGTACAGAAAAGTGGGAAGACATGAAATAATATGAAGAAGCTGACCCAAGATAGGGAAAAGTGGAAAGTGTTTGTTCATGGTCTATACTCTGATCCAGGGTGACAAATGCAATGATGATGATGAAGGCCTGCTGACAAACATAGCTACTTCATAATAAAAACTATGTGGATCTTTCTCTTCCTCCAGAAAGCAATGTTAGTACATTTAAACCTGCTCTAACAGACATCAGTCCAAGACAGTCACTTGTGTGAACGACCACTTCTACGCCCCCCCCTTGCATTTTATATATTATAATGACATTGTCCAAGACGTCAATCTGTCTAACGCCAACCACTTTTCTCCTCGACAATGGGTGGCCATCTTGTACAAAAGAGGAAAAGTGGCTATCTTAAAACAGGTAGCTGTCGTACGCAGTGTCATTATAAAGTAAAAAATAAGCAAGGGAGGAAATGAGAAGTGACTGTTTGTACTGGTGATTGTCTTATACAGGTGAAGCAAGTTCAACTATTTGGTTCACTAACAAATAAATCAACTCTTGAAATATATTTATCAAATAAGGTGTATTGATATTTGTATATTATAAGCAAGGGTAGCCTATACAGTCCATGCCGGCTTTAAGCACGTGCGGAGAAAGCTTAAGCATGCTTAAAGCCGAAGCGTGCTTGAGTGCGAAGTAGACATAATCCAGAGATTTTCATGTAGAAAATTTCCCGTGCTATTTCCCTTTGTTAGTAAGTAGGCCTAAAGCGGTCCCGCAAAAGTGTGCACTGTTATTTTTAACCGCCATGGTAATTTTTGTTTGCTTGTTTGTTTTTGTTTTGTGGTCAAATGGGAAATGAAAACTTAATTTAGACGGCCAGTCACGATACAGCACACTAGGCCTACATACTGCCTGTGCATACCACTGCCCGCTATGCCACGCTCATACCATTACCACTGCCTTCATCCCGCCTCGCGCGTGATACACAATCAGGATTAATGGATAGCGAGGGTCAAAGGTGAAATCACAGCCAACCTCCCTTTCTCGTCTCCCTGACTCTCTTCGTATTTTTTAGTCTGTGTGTAGCTTTGCCCTAGGCTAGATCCTATGTCCATGCGCGCTGCTGCGTGCATCTCTCTGCCTTCCTCTCCGCACGTGTGAGTGTGTGTCTCCATCACTTGCGTTCTCTGTGTTTCTCTTAACACACTTCACTGCTGCAGTGTATACTGTGTTCGAACTTCGATGGGTCATTATAAAAGTACTGACTGTCTTGTAATGAAGCGTGCCTGAAGCCGAAGTTACTGTGCTTAAAGGTGTGTAATTTATATAGCAAAAATTCGGTAAGAGCCGTTTAGCGTGCTTGAGTCCGAAACGTGCTTTAAGCTGGCGTGCTTAAAGCTGGCACGGACTGTATTTAACGATGATAGACTGATTCACTGAATAAAGCTGGAAATTCCACTATACAGGTTGATAATGGCTTTACCAACAGGGATGTTGAAATGTAAACACCCTCCCACTTGGTAGTATATCTGAAATGCACTTTCTGGAAAACGAACACACTGAATCAAATCAGTATTTGAGTCTAATTGAGACCTATAAAAATCGAAATTTTATTGTGTTTGATTCATTTGACCATCTCTCTAATAAGAACACACCTGTACTACTTGTTCAATGTTGACTTACCTGCTAGTTTCTCAGGCCTCACCACCCCCAGCTCCACATCTGAGGCTGTCACAATGGAACAGGTGATTGGTTCATCCAGTAGGAGACTAATCTCAGCAAAAGAATCGTATGGGCCAAGTCGCCCCATCACAACCTGCTTGGTCTTTTGTTCCTGTAAATGAAAGGGAAAAGAAACAATAGCATAAGTAAATAGTCATTTTTTGTGCTAAAATCAATGCCTAACACAGGGATAAGTTATTTTGAAGGTTGAGTAGGCCCACTTGTTCCCTCTATAGCTTAGGAGAAAAATTTTCTAGAATGACCACCAAAAAAACAACAAAAACAACCCAGACCTTGTTCTTGTCAATAAAAACCTAAGCTGCTGCAGCCTCTCACTTGTTAGTATTTCTGAAATATGGACTTCTGGAAAACGAATCTTATGATTACCCACTAAATTAAATCAGAATTTGTGTCTAGCTGAGATCTGCAAAATCAAAATTTGGTGTTTGATTCAAATACCATAAATGGGGCTATGTAATCAATGAAGAGCTGCATTTGAGTTTTACTGTACCTTTTTCCCATTTTTGAGAGTGTTCAGCACATCAACTTGTCTTAGAACATGGCACTCTCCAGAACGGATGAAGCCAACAAATGGTGACTTGTATCCCTCGCTGACCAACACTGAGGACAGATGTATGGACAAATGGTCGTATTCACAAAGACTTGCAACTAAAGTGGTGGGCTCTTTCCATAAGGGAGGGCAGAGAGAGGATTATGTTTTAAGGAAAGGAGACCTGAAACACTTGTCCCAGGCTTAGCATGATAATATTGATGTTTTACATTCTTTACAATTTTATTGTAAATGTTTACTTCCTTATCTGCATGGTTTGAATTGTTAAGAAAGTGGGTTGCTTTAATTTTGCCTGCAGGCGCAAACAAGGTTACCGGAGTAGGCCTATGACATCCTAACAGGAATACTGTGATACTAGACAAAATATTTTCCCCATATGGGATTTGAATTCATGTCTCTTGTGTGGAAAAATAGGAGCCTAACCATTACGTTAATGATGCTGGTAATTATGATTATCATACATGGGGCAATCCTACATTTCAGGCTTTTGGTGTGGGAAGGAATGGGATTACTCACATGTAGTCTAACCACACCAAATAAAATGAAAACCTACAGTCAGCTGCGTTTGAGACAGGTATAGACATAACGCTTGACAATCTTACTTGTCTTTCAAGGTCATCCTTCTCAAAACTTAACAGCGCCATCAGTCTACATGTTACGTAAAAAAATGATTGAATAACAGAGTGTGGAAAGAGTTAAATATGTGAGACATTGTGGTGAAATCAGGTGCTCATCAAAATAGCCTAATGAAATCGAAGAAGCAGGCATTTTTTCCTCCAGTAGGGCACTTTATATCAAATTTTTTTTTTTTGGCTCAACATCTTTGATGTCCATATTAAAAACACATTTCCACATGAATTTTACCAAAAAACATTTGATTATTGGCACAAAATATGTAAATTTTCAGTTTTCAAGGACTCTTAAGCTAGAACTTAACAACCTTTGGCTGCAATTTTCTCACTAAAATAACCTTTGAATTCATGCCACTCTCACCCCTTTCAATCACAAATACCTCGACTTATATTCAAGATAGGTATTTTTTTCATAGACAGCAAGGCAAATGCATAAGCTTTCAGATGATACTAATAACTCCAAATTGACTCGTGTTTGATTTCATCCCATCGAGACACACAATATATCAATGATGATGATGATGATGCTGTTAAGTGCTTAACAGAAACCCCTACCCTGTCGACTTTGTGAATTACTTTGTGGACTTACACACCTGTGTTTGGGGGATAGGAGATCCATTCAATGGAGTCAGCCACAGTGATGAGAGGCTGCTTTGGCCACATTCTGTACTGCTCACAAGACAAAAGCAAGTTGAGCTTTTCTGTGTGTTCTCTTTGTTTGATTTGCTGTAAAAAAAATAATAAAAAAATAAACCAAGGGTCGGAAAACTGAGTTTTTTTCCCGTTCTAGTATTCAACCCAATAAAGGAATGCACTAAACTGCTTTGCACAGTCTAATTTTTTAAGATCATCAAGCAAAATGAGTTTTTCTGTCCAACATAAATTTGAATAGATTGAAGGAAATATATGAATTCTTATGTCTTATCGGTGGCACAAAAAGATTAGAAGAAATCATTGCTCTAGGAAAATTAAAACAAAGAAACAGCTATTGCTAAAATTGCATCTTTGTGGACAATCAAAACCAACAGATAAATATTCGCAACTCTGCTCAAGAATACTTTTGAGAAAATTGAAAATGACAGCGAGTAGCAAGTATTTTAAAACTCCCTATCTACCTACTGGAGTGACTAGTATTACTTTAATATTCATTGAAAAAAAAGATACTCACTGTGATCACCCTCTTGTAGTCATTGACAGAGATTTTGAGAAATTCACAATTTGGCTCTGTGGTCACGACACTCAACTCCCTGCAGGGGCATCAATATACATAAACACCTATAAACATGTATGTTACAAATTATTTATTCCTTAAACAGAATATTGTTTGGTTCAGAACTTTTGTTTGTCACAAGTATACGAAGCATGCTTTAACAGAAGACAAACTGTGGTGCTTTGGCAGGACAGTAGGGCCTACTTTCTTAAACGATAAGTCAAGTAAAGCTCTTTCATTTACATAATTAGTTTGTTTTCCTCTCAGTCATTATGTGTGACTATTTGTATGGCTTTTTTATGTTTTACTATCTATCTGTTAGCCCATCTGCCTGTATGTTTGTCTGCCTTTCTGTAATTCAGGCAAATACCTGATAATCTCTCTACATGTATTTCTCAAAACAAAATGAGATACACTGAGACATACACAACATAAAGGTCAGTCAGCAAGTCGGTAGACTTGTTGATAGTGATAGTAATTCAAAAGATTTTAAAACAGTAAAACTTGATACCAATTATACGATTATGATACCAAAAAGAAGATCAAACATACAGAACACATCTAATTTACAAACAAAAATTCTGCTGTGTGTGTGTGTGTGTGTTTGTGTGTGTGTTTGTGTGTGTGTTTGTGTGTTTGTGTGTGTGCATGTGTGTGTAGGTTTGTGTGTTTGTGTGTGTGTGTGTGTGTGTGTGAGTATGAGTGAGTGTACTGTGTGTGTGTGTGTGTGTGTGTGTGTGAGTGAGTGTGCGTGTGTGCATGTGGGTGTGTGTGTGTGTGAGTGAGTGTGCGTGTGTGTGTGGGTGTGTGTGTGTGTGTGAGTGTGTGTGTGTATGAGTGTGTGTGTGTGTGTGTGCATGCTTAAGTGTAGTGTACCTGTATGTATGCATAGAAAAATTGAAGATGAGGTGACTCACTTTGTGTATGGTTCATCATACTGGAGCCAGGTTCCAAAACAATCTCCCACTGACAGCTGTAAAGGGAACAATTACTTTCATTTAATTCAGCCAATCATTTGTTAAAAAAATAAACAGCAAGGGGAATTGTATGGGCGGCTAAAAGGTGCACCGATGTGTATTCTATGTAAACTATCTTTTTTTGTTCGTTTGTCTTGATTTTTCTCAACACTTGTTGACTGTTAAGGTGTTAACATGCTTCTCTTGAACTCAGGCTTCGGAATTGTGTGGAAAATAAAACCAATGGTGACATCATATTTTCCAGTTTTCTCTGTCAATGATTTTTTTTGCAAAAATTTAGTATGTATTGAATGGACAGGAGTAATTCACAAAGAGTTAGAGCATAATTGGCAGCTCCTTTCATGTAATCATCATTGGCTGACTGAGTAAATGAACTACAGAACATCAAAATGATGTACTCTCCTGTGTGAAGTTGCTCATCATGAATCAAACTTCAGGGTTTACATTATTATCGAGTTGCTATGCATCAGAGGTCTTCTTTAAGCACACATGCAATAATTTGTGGGATCCCAAAAGGCATCTCATAATCTTGTGAGTTCCAATCACCTATCTGTTTACCTTTGTTTCTTCTTGAAATACATACCGGATAGGGAAAAAAAATAATGAAGTAAAATATTGTGTTACTGATGTTGAATTCTTTGCTCAAGTCAGTCTACTGAATGATCATGCAAAAAGAAGAGTGAACCAGTAAAAGCAAACTCATAACCACAAGAACATTCGTTGGCACTAGCATAGGGTCCCATGTAGCCAGTCTGATCTCATGTCATATCTTAGACAGGCAAAAGTTACAGAAGCAAACATCATATTCAGAGGCGATAACAAAATGCTAAAATGTTGTTGCAGCCATCAAAACAAAGCCACAAAGTTGAGTTTGAAAACACCTGAGCTTACTGTTCACATTTAGTGCTATCATCATCAAGTGTCAGATCTGCGACAGACATCCGTGATCATTGGTTTTTCATTCATTCCTTTGCTTGGATGCCCACAAAAAAGCTACACTATCCTGATCTTTCAACATCACCCATCTGTTTAGGCTCTCCAAGTAAGTTACTTTGAGTCTACCTCAGCCTTGTTTACCTTCAAGTGCTATACCTGTGTATAAAACAAAAGCAGCATACTTCTATTTCAACTTTTCAGACTTTTTCAAAGATTCAAATTTAAGAAGGAACATTTAGAAAGAAATGAGAAACATCAACTACTCACTTTAGGCACATAGTCATCATAGTCTTCCAGACCCTCCAAAGGTAGAAATGCCTGAGGGTATAAGTCATCCTTGCCAGAGAACAGGTATGGTTCATATAATGGGATCACACCTCCTTTCAGGATCATATGTATTCCTGTCTTTCCATACACTGTAAAGAAAAAAAAATTAGGCAATAGGCAATGCACATTGATACATGACATCCATCTAATACACGTCTTTACTATTTAAATCTTATTTCTGTTACAGCCTTGAGTTCTTTTCTTTGGTTGGACATAAGTCACACATTATATCTATGATGAATACACATGTTAAATTTGAACACATAAACAAACTCCAAGAAATTTTTCTTCTCTTATTTTCATAAGCTTATCCTTTTATAGAATGGTGCTGCATGCACACACACACATACACATACACACACACACACACACACACACACACAGGAGTAAGAACGCACACAGACAACTACACTACACTATGATGTATGAAGAAGCAAGAAGACTACCAGCAAAGTCAACATCTTTCCAGACTTCAAGCTGGGCAACAACACACAACTCCTTAAGGACGGAAGACTCCACATTTTCTCGAAAGAAGTCAAAAGATTGCAGAATCATGTATATCTTGTCATTTTCTCCAGCTGTTCTCTCAAATGGGCTGTGGAGAGCGAAAAATAGAAAATTATTTGTTATTAAATAAGTATTCTTCTGCATGAAGATCTAAGAACCCAAGCGAGGTACCATTACCAATACTGTGCCCCCTTCAAACACAAACAATATATTTTCTCTCTGTCCCTTTCACTCTTTTTCTTACATTCTTTTATTTTCTCTCTCATTCATTTTCTCTCTCCCTTTCTCTCTCTCTCTCTCTCTCTCTCTCTCTTGGTGTGTGTGTGTCTCTCTCTCTCTCTCTCTCTCTCTCTCTCTCTCTCTCTCTCTCTCTCTCTCGCTCTCTCTCTCTCTCTATATATATATATATATATCCCTATCTCTCTCCCTATCTTATCTTACTCTCTCATGGCTTCTTCCTCACAAATACATAAACATTTTACCACATGCACAACCACCTACAAGCAGGTACTCTAAAATCACCTGTTTTAGCTACAGGTCTTGTAGCATTTGATAGCATAAAAATGCAATACAGTTCAAAGTCAATGTTTAAAAAAAATTGCTAATGAAAGGAGGCATCGTAGCCATATTTACTCTTTTTAGTGATTTGTTTTCCCACCTCACCATAAGGAACCTCTTGGGCTACAAGGCAACTGCCCAATAAAGAAGTCCTGTCTCTATATATAGAGCAGACAGCTTCACCTAAATAGGCTGCGAACTGATCAAAGATTAAGAGGTCACTTAAGTTCTGTTTGGGAACAACAATGAGACAACCACGAAGGAAAGGAGAGAGAGTTTTTTTTTTTCTTTTAAAGAAGAGGTGACACTACAGTAATCGTACAACATGTTAATACATTGAATCTTCATGACACAATGCAAGTGAAATATTTTTTGCTATTTCAAAATATTGTTGCCAAATTTGAAAGAACTATAATTAAAAGTAAGAGTTCTCTCAGTAGCATTCACACATCTCAATCGGAAATGTGCGTTTCTTTTCTTTTCTCCACCAACAGTTCTAATTCTTCCAAAACTTGCAGAAGATAAACTTTGTTCAGACTTGTCGAAAACAAAAGACAAAATGACTTACTATTTCTTCAGCAGCCGTCTGAGAGTTTTGATGTTTTCCGTTCGAATTGCTTTCGGGTCTTCACTTTTCCTTTCCTTATGCAAAAGTGGGAGGTAGTCCTTGATGTTGTAGGTAAACTCATCCACTGTGTACACTTTTCTGGCTGGCTTTTGAATGGGGTCACCTAAGGGAACAAGTAATGATTGTAAATGTTTCAAAACTCTATTGATACAATTTAGATTATAAAGTAGGGGTGCTACTTTCATGCTGCATGTCAAAGCCAACACTGGCTGAATAGAATGCAGCATCTAATCCAAGCCGAAGGGGGGAGAAGATGCTTGATAAAATGTACGAGGTTTGTCTCAGAATAAAGTTTCCCTCCTCCATAAAATCAAAAGTAAGCAATCAATAGCCACTAAATTTTGTGAAGTCATGACATCATGTCTAAGAAACATCAACACCAAATTGCAAATGCATTGGTGAACGGGTCATAGAGCAGTAACATGTCAAGTGTGGTGTTCTTGTGCACGTTGTCCAAGGCAAATTTGAGGAAAATGTCTGAGCAAAACATTGTTGCAACCGTCTCATGCTATGATGTCCGAGTTGTGATCAAATGTTCAACTCTTCTCAGCAAGTCAGCAGTAGAAACCCACGGTGATCTATACAAAGTAATAGGGAATAATGTCCCATCAAATCAGACAGTAAGGAAATGGATCAGGGAGGTTGAAGGTGGGAGGTCCGATATGAAAGATGAAGTGCACACAGAAAACACAGGGAGAGAAAGGTGATGCACATTAGGTTTTTTTTCGACATGAGTGGCATCACAGTGAGCTGGCTAGGCCCACCTGGCGTAACTGTCAATGGTGACTACTACAGGTTCGTCCTCAAAAACAAGCTGAGACCTGCGATCAGGAAAAAAGACCTGCTTTACTTGAAGAAGGCGTCATCTTGCATCATGATAACGCGCATGTTCACAAGTGCAGAGTTGTGCACGAGCTTCTTGAGGGCTACTCGTGGGAATTCTTCAAACACCCGCCCTATTCGTCCGATATCGCCCCATGCAACTTCCACCTATTCCCCAAGGTGAAAGAAATGCTGCGAGGTCGGCGATTTGAGGACGAGGACCAGATTCAAGAGGCTGTGAGAAAAGCACTCAAGGCCTAGGACAAACGATCACTGACCACTGTCTTTGACCGCTGGGTACATTAACTGGAGAAATGTCGGGAACTTGATGATTCCTACGTTGAATAGGTATTTGAATAAGCTTTCTTTTGATACCAAATACAAGGTGATTTATAATTATATGTGAGGACACTATGACTGGGAAACTTTATTCTGAGACAGACCTCGTACTTTACCACTAATCAATTAAACCCACATCTTTTGCGTGCAACTTCAAAGAGCTTAACCATAAATCACCAGTACCCTAAGGAAGAAATTAAAAATAACATGATACGAACAATTCAAAGTCAACATGAACACTTTTTCCAAAAACAGTTGTCTGAAAAAAATGAGTGAGGATAAAGAGTTGTTTTGAGTAAAGCAAGGCATGCAACCACTGAATTTAGGAAACAGGTACACTGAGTTAACTATTTTCATTGAGACTTACTTGTGCTTGTGGCTTGATGGCTAAAACTTGCATCAGAACCTGTGTGTGCACTGGAATAAATAAAAAGACAGTCAAATAAGAAATAAAGAGACTGAACAAAAGTGTGATTAGATTGCTGTTTCTTATACTGAAAGAAATCACATTATCTTGAACTGTACAATAATAACCTACACCAGGTAAAATAATCCCATATTAAATGAACAGAATCTGAGAGGTGATCCACGGCATACTGAAATTAAATTGCATGGAAATAAATCTAAAAATAATAATAAAGCCACAACACAGAGCATGTACCCTGCTGCTTTGATATCTGTAAGTTCTGAGAAAAGTGTCAGTCTCTCACATTGCACAAGTGTATTATTTATAACTTAAAGTTTACTTGTTTACAACTTTTACTACTTCTGTTGCTCCAACATTTGTGTCCAAAATGTAGTATAATAGATACACCCATGATGTACCCCCCCCCCCAAAAAAAAAAAATTAAAAATTAAAAAATGACACACCATCCCTGTAAAACCTGTCCCATTATTCTACAATAAAACTCAAATGATTACTTAAAAACTTATTTCACCTACCCAACAACTCTTTTCTCTGTATGTACTGGAAATCCTATCTTTGCTGGTTTAGGCACAAAGATCTTCCTGTAGTTTTGCATAAAAATCGCATGGGCTTCCTGTGTAGATCCTTTGCCATCTCTGCATAATTTGTAAAAGTTTATTAAGCATTAGTAAAAAAATAAACACTTAAAGATAATGAAATCCAGCATTTAATAAAACTTGTCAGAATTTATTTTCAAATAAAAGTATATTATTCACATCTAAGTCAGAGATTGACGAAGACGAAAAAGCAATTAAACTACCTGAGTGAACAAAATTGTCTCTTAGTAAGCAAATTACTCGAATCCATAACACATGTCCATTCAAATTTCAAAGCACATGTTACTTTTGAAGAAACAGAACAAAATGATTTTTAAAATACATAAATTAAAACAATTTTCAAAAATGTCATGATTTTACAGACCTTGATTTCAATCCGTTGATATTGCTGAGCCATTTCAGTTGATCATAGTCAATTGTTGGTGTCTTTTCTATCTTGGGCACTACAAAAATCACAAAAGAGGGAAAGTAACATAAGAGAATTAGCAAACAGTTAGTGGGTCAGGTTACATAGTTAAAAACAATTACAAAGTTGACGAACATACAACTTTTATTCCTGGTTCCCATAATTCAGTCAAAGAGAAGTGAACATGCATGATAGAAGTAAAGTATAGCAAATGTTCAACTTTGCTTTAACACACAGCTTGTGCTAACAGATCTCGAAAGATCTTTCATATTATGAGACAGCAATCTGTTCATTAAGTGTTGATTTGAACAGTAGTTTCTATTTCTGGTCCTGCAGCTTATGCCCTAAGGACACAATAGTGAATTTTCATTCTAAATTGAATTTGTTTTAGTAGAGGTTTTTACCGCGCTTGCAACTGCATATCAAGGTCATTTGAGCGCCAGAAGGTTAGAGGTATTACAAGCTAGTACCAAACTTAAAAAAGAAGGAGGGGAGATAGGGACGATAGATGTTTGATAGGAAAGATGAAGCAAACCACACCAGAGCACCCACCAACCACCCACTAAATTTAATTACTCCTGTAAAAGCCTAATCAGCCAAGCAAAATAAATGGCCTAAAATATTATGGAAAATCTCATATTTCCAGAGACCAGTCAATCAGCACAGTAAAATTTTTTTTTTTTAAATGGCAACCAAAAAACAAAAACAATACTACACATAAAAAGAAGTAAGAAACAAACAACCACCTGCCCTGTCCCTCCCCCATCCCCCTCCCTGTGGTTTAAAGTTTGCAGCTAACATCAGACTAAACTATGGAGTTCAGGCACGAAAGTTTATTATTAAAATAAGGCGTGTGTACAGTTAAATGGTGAAAGGATATTTCTGAGGACAGGTCTCTTCAAACAAGACTTTTATGGTAGGTAGATATATAGTTCGTGCAATGGGATATCATTCTTATATTCTCATAGCCTTGTTATGTATAGTCTTCCATTATTAACTCATTCGCTACGCCGAGCAGTGGGGGGCAGCGTGGCTAAATAAAAGTCAGTACGCTAAGCCGCCCCCGACGGCTTGAGAACCGATCTTCAATTTTAGCTTAGATTCTATTCCAATCCACATATCCATGTTAAAATAAGGTCATAATATAATGTTGACTTCCGCGTCAAGCGTTTCCACTGAAAATCGGAAATTTAAATTCAGTTTTGAAACGCGATTTCATAGTTTATTCGACTTTGTTTTATCGCGATGCCAAAATTATAGCCCGGACACCAGTCTCAGTAATTTTACACAACAAAATGTATCAATATTTTGCCCACTAAAGAAATGTAGGACTCTTTTTTATAATATTGATACGATTGCCAATGCACTGTTATTGAGAAATCAATACTTTTGAGTGCTAGATCTGGGTCTAGATCTAAATTGTCAAAAATATTTTTTTCTTCCCAAAATCACTACTTTTTGATGAAATTACACAAAAAGTGCCACTCAAAGCATGTATAGATTTATTCCAAATGCAATTCTGAATAATTCCATATAAGATACGAGTGGGTTTTTTTCTGTTTGTGATCGTTTTTTAAGATTCTAAATTGTTTAACTGTTTTTCAATTTCAGATGTTATGATCCAAAGGTACAAATATTATGGAATGTATGTAAATAACTGCAAACTTTTCAATATTTTCTAGTTCTATATTCATTTATGGTTATTTTGATGTATCATTTGACCAGGTGTAAACATATTTATAGAGTTTCACCAAAGATTATTAATTTTTTATTTTCAAATTTTATCTGCATCCAATCAAAATTGTGTTGCATAATCGCCTCTTACAGGATCCAAAGTTGAAAAATACATAAATAAACATTACAGATGTATTCTACAAACCATACTGAAAATATTGGTATATAATACGTTGATTTTATTTGAATTTGTGGCCCCAAGACCTTCTGCCCACTAGTCATCATGTCATTCGCCCTCCAAAAAAAAATTCGTCCACAAGCCGAAAATAATACGTAGTGAATGAGTTAAAACCCAAAATCATTTAATTTCCTTGTAATCTGATTCATTAAAACTGATGATCGGTTCCCTTCATATATATACAGCTTACTTAACCCTATATCCGTATGTCCTATGGCCATTCGATCTGTACCCCCAGGTTGTATTATTCGCATTTTAAAATACTTCTAGAGTGAAGATCTCTTTGAAAGTTTCAGTATTTTTCAAAAAAACATTTTGACAGACTACTTTGCAAAGCGTAGGCCTAGGGCTATGGATCGAATTAACAAGTAAATTTCCTCTTTGGAAAGTGCAATGGTGGCATAGAGTTCCCCACATCATATGGATACAATACTAAAACATGACGTACGAATAGGGTTAACGTAGCTCAATAAATAGTGACTCCATACAGATTCCCTCACTAAGTATACAATAATGTAGAGATTTTTGTGCCAACAGCAAAGGTAATGTTTAGTCTTCTTTTTTCAACTGCAACCACTATACACAAATAATCATAATTATATTCATCATACATGAAGACTGAACAAACTTCATCCTCTTGTAATAGTATTGGCATAGCTTATTTAAAACTGAAAATTGAACTGGACTGCGGCGGGCTCAGGTCATCAATTAATTGCAATTTGTAGTAATAAAGCATAGACTATAGATTTAGATATAAATGTTTTCTCTTTTTTTATTTTGCAAATTGCTTGCTAGACGATCCCTACCCTACAATTCAGAGGTCGTACCAGTAATACCGTAATGTAAAATATGCCATTACTGGTACTGTATGCGGATGGGCTTTCGTAGCGTTGGACAAATGAAATGGTTTGAGACGGTGGGTTCTCATTAGGCTACGACTTACGTTTATTTCTGACATTTGTCGATTCCCTGACATTCCAATTGTATTGCTTTTCTTTCTTGTTGCTTTTCACTAGAGCCATAGTGTAATTTGAAAGCTACTTTGGGCACTTCAAACGAATAGTGGCATTTTAGTTCGTCGAAGATAGCGAAGTTGTTTCAAGTAGGCGCCATATTGTTTACACTCCGTGTCCATGGACTTTTCTTCCATTGGAAGTAACTGAAAAAATCCATAAACACAAAAGAGCTCCTTCGTTGTTTTAGTTGTTAGAATGGATCGTAGTTTGTAGCAACATCGGTACTTATATCTTTAAGAAAATTTTAATTAGGGGGGATTTAAGGGGGGGGGGGGGGGGGGGGGGGGTCCAAAACCCCGAACCGTATACTCAGCTAAGTTTGAGATGTCGCAGAGGTCTTGTAAATCTTTAAGTTTTAGGCCACATCATTGCACAGGTACTCAATAACGTCATATTATTACTTTTACTATTATTATTATTACATTATCATTATCATTGTAATATCATTATTATTATTATTATTATTACTAGCTGGACCTCTTTCGTTGAAAGGAATGATCGGTGCAATAACATCAACTGAAAGTCATTGGCCTACTATATTTACACTCTACTTGAGTGGTGCAATAAATCCTGAGAGATGTAAAAAATTAGGTTTAGAAATAGTGATGTAACTGATTCTCTATTCCACTTTTGTGGTTGCACACTCCAGAATTTCAAAGGTGTAGAAACAGTGCGCAAGGCTATTGAACGGAAACGTCACTTGTTTACAATGGTGTCTTAGAAGATGGACTTTCCTAAGATTAGATCTAAACAAAACTAATGAAAAACTGAAAATTTAACTACAGTGACTTCAGGCTCCTCGATAGAACTGTGCACCCATTAAATGATTCTGAACCACCATTAATTTTGTCAAATTTGAAAGTTAAGTAGTTCCGAAGTTTTAGGCGCCCAAAGTGATGAACTTCCACAAATAAAATATGCATAGATTATTATTATTATTATTATTATTATTATTATCATTATCATCATCATCATCATCATCATCATTCTCTCTATGGGCGCAACTAAAGTTTGAAAAGAATTTCATCTTTAGCTACAATATAATCCAGCAAACTTATCATCTTATGCAACATAGATCAGCTAAGTTGCACAAATTTAAAAATGATTTTTAAAGTTTTGTTTTAGTTTTAGAGCACTTAGCACTTGTAACACAAATAGGTTAATAATGAGTTCCAAATACATGTATTAGAGATGTTACTAGAGAGTAACATATGAGAAAAGGAGGAGAGACAAGAATGATAGGTGTTTAACCAGAAAGAAGGAGCAAATCACACCAAAGCGTCTGCCAATCACACATTTGAAAATAAAAAGTACAAAAAAATTTACCCCACATTAAGATTATTTAAGACAGAACTGCTCTTCATTCTTTCCCCTTCTTTCTTTTTCTTTTTAATTTGAGATTGATGTTTATTATTATACCATGGACATTTTTGTAATGTAGGTGTTTTCACGCCCACATCGAAACAATTTAGATCATTTAGGATGTGGGGCTTCTGAACCTGCCTGTCAGGGCCAACTACTTGGGCTGAGAGGGATACAACATCTCAGCAGAAACAGAGATACTTGATAAAAATTACTCCCCACTCGGGTGTTCTGTGTGTAACAGCGAAGTGCCTCACTGCTATACAACGGATGCTGATATGGACAATTTTCAAATATGAAAAAGAGATATTAATAAAGAGAGCAAAGTATGTAAGTATGGGTTTAATGCTCTTGTCAACACTGTCTGTACTATCAGTTTATTTAAGAGGCAGGACCACTGATTTTAACGTCCTTCTCGGAATAGGTTGAAAGCCTTGAAAACTTCACAAAACGACCTGGACTAAAGAGCACCCATTTGGGATTCAAACCAGGGCCATCTGCTCCATAGTCAAGCATGATGCCAACTGAGCTAACTGAGTGCCCTATACTATAATTGAGAATGTTTGTCTTTATATCCAACCAAATCTTTAAGGAATATATATATTTATATATATATATGTGTGTACTGTCCTCTATTTTGGCAGCAGCCTAGTAAAAGAAAGACTGGCCAACAAGAAAAGAAAAGTTGAGAAAACAAAAAACACCCATCTTTTCATTGGATCTCAAATCAGAAGGATCTATCAGTAATGATATCACTTGTTTAATAAAGCTAAAAATGCCTAACGCATTGTGTGTTGAAAAAACCTATGGATGATGTCGACGACCTCTTTGATCTAAAGAAGCAGCAGTAGTTAAAGACCATTCTCAAAATTGTCATTGTATTTAGGCACTGATTTAACATGAAATAAGGATTGGGACTTGTAATTAAAAAGTTGTGGGTTTGATCCCCATACTGGATGTATTTTCAGGAAAAAAAAGTTGAAATTGTCCAACGCAGCCATCCATTGTCAAGGAGAAAAGTGGTTGTCTTTAGACAGGTGGATTTCTTGGACATTGTCATCAAAATACACGTATAATATACATTTTTAAAAAGCAAGGGATAAAATGGAATCTGATAGTTTGTACTAATTGTACAGGTGATTGTCTTGTTTAGTTTTAGTAAGAGTTTTACGGTACTTGCAACACAATAAGGTCATATAAGTGCCGAAGAATAGATGTGTTACAAGAGAGTAACAAACATAAAAAAGAAGGAGGGGAGATAAAGACGATAGTTGTTTGATAGGAAAGAAGCAAACCACACCAGAGCACCCGCCAACCACCCACTGATTGTCTTGGATAGGTGGCCATTAGAGTAGGTCTGACTTGACTACACTTTATTTTTCACAGGTCCAGCAGCAGTAACTAGGTAACTAATCGATAGACAGACAATGCGAAAGAGAGGAGTGTTCTGTTTAATGATTGAACAAAATGCTGTATATATACTGCTCGCATTGAGTATGAGAAGATAATTGGAATGGTCTGGTTGGCCTACCGAATTACTTTTAAGTTGTGAAATCTTTCCATTTGCAGAAAATAACTATTCTACACGCATGCGCGGCATGCACTGTACCGTACTTTCAAAAATGAGTCAACAAGACAGAAGGAAAAAGGAGTCTGAATAAAGAATAATTACCCTCAACATTACCCACATACCCTATCTGCAAGAATTGTTTTAGTAGAGGTTTTACGGCCCTCGCAACTGCATACGGTCATATGAGCGCCAGAAGATTAGAGGTGTCACAAGAGAGTAACAAACATGAAAAAAGAAAAAGAGGAGATAAGAACGATAGATGTTTGATAGGAAAGAAGGAGCAAACCACACCAGAGCACCCGCCAACCACCCACATCTGCAAGAATGAAAAGACAACAACTGAAGTACGAAACAACTACTTTTCTGAGTGAAAAAATGTAACATTTATTGTACAACTGGAACATTTGCCAGAACAATACACAAATGGTTATATACACAAGTTGAAAATGAACTTGCTCAAACATATTTTGTAATTTTCAACAACACATCATCCAAAACAGGATTCAATCAACAAAGAAATGTCAAGGTCAGATGAATCTTATGATTTGGCTGGACAAACTCAACTGCCATGACAAATTACTTTAGAAGATTCTTCCTTAAACATGTACAGCATACAAGTACCAGGCCATATATTCTCACAAGAGCTCCTAGGAAAGTACAGCTACTCACAAAACTTGATTCTTTCGTTGCTCAGAACATAATCGGATTATCCTGCATCCAACACTATTATGTAAAGCTTTATTTACAACTATACTAAAAAACATCCTCACACAAAAAAACAAAATCATGAAAAGAACCCAGACCTCAGCTATGACAAATTAATCTGTTCTAATAGAAAAGGTAAATGCCTAACCAAATTTTTCCATCACAGAGATTTCTAACACATAAAACAAATGTTGTCATCTTGAACAAAATCCAGTGTAGATCTTTTCTCCCAAAACAGTGAAGAAATTTCCCGCTAACTGTTTATGAAAAAAAATAAGCCAGTGCGAAAAGTATTGCTCATACTATGCCACGACAGCTGCAAAAAGCAAATGCATAAGGTCAGATCTGATTTCTGTGGCCACAAGCAAGAGATCATGGGTTCTACTCTGAGCTGTGCTGACTGCAACAAGTCTTGCCCAGTCTGTGATTGAATCATCTGTCCTGTCTCAGACTGGAAACTGGGACAAGTGCTTTAGCTTGTGGCCTTAGGACTCCTCACAGACTTTCCTCTTTACATTCCTCAAACTCAAACACACAAGGTAGATGTACAAGGAACATGACACAACACATTGCAGGCAAGAGTTCCTTTTTTACAGTATCAAAAAAACTTCCTCCTCTTTTTCAAGAAATATGGACTTAAATAATGTTGTCACCATTAACTGAGACGTTGGAGGTGGCTGATGTTGAAGTATTTGAATGTCGTTACTGGAGTTAAAGGAGGTCACAGTCAATTCTTAAAACAGGAGCAGAAATCAAAGACACAAAGAAATATATGAGCTTGACATTGACAAGAGGACTGTAGCGTTTGTGTGTGTGTGTGTGAGAAAGTTTAGTAGTGGTTTTACGGCTCTCGCACCTGCATAAGGTCATATGAGCACCAGAATATTAGAGGTGTTACAAGAGAGTAAAAAACATAAAAAAGAAGGCGGGGAGATAAGAATGATAGATGTTTGATAGGAAAGAAGGAGCAAACTACACCAGAGCACCCGCCAACCACACGCAGGAAAAAAGGCCGGGGAGAGAAGGAGGCTACACAAGCAAAGATGGGATGAGTTGAATTTCAAAAGCATTATCGATTAATGAAGAGACAAGGAACAGAATAAATGATACCAAAGTAACAGCTGCCCCTATCTAAGATGACAAGATGAAGGAGAGATGAGAAAGAGCAAAGTCTTGAGACTCAACAAGACAAAACACAAAAACTTTATGAACTTGCACATATGAGAACTGTCTGGCAGAAACAATAATTATACTGACATATCTCTTTCAAGACAACTGACAGTGTGGAAAAGCAGGAGAAATTTATAAATCATTTTCTCAACTCTTAATAGTGATTCATTTTGCATGGGGTAAATACCCAAAAAAATCTGCAATCTAATATATTCTAAAGTCCAGAATTATATGAGAAATGCACTTACAAACACATTCCCAACAGAGGAGACAGCTGCTCATCAAGAGTAGAAGCAGGAAACAAGAAATAACTTATGACCTCTGTGTCATACACAACTAGATACTAAGAATACAGGACTAGACAGAAGGTGAACTATAACTGCTGAATACTTCAATCTTTCTATTGTTTACAAGTATTAGGCTATTTACTGTATACTAGCACTAGGCTTCACCCCAGCAAAATGAAATTGGTTGCGGAAACAAGATTAATATGAGAGGAAAATAACTCCCCAATGTCTGGTACTAGAGCACATTATGCTTGAATGTACTCTCTTGAACCAAACATCTCATTCAAGACTACAAGCAGTGCCCAAAGTCATGTCTAGAAGACTTCATCATATAAGTTTTTCTTAAAATGAAAAACTGCCAGTCCTTGATGCTGCTTGCACTGTGTCATCATCGTTCAAATAAATAACTCCATTTGACCCGCCTTTCCATTTACAAAACAATGGGAGTTGCTTATTTTCCCTTGCTTCAGTGATATATCTGAATTTGTAGTAAACAGGTGAGGTGACAAAGAGTTCACAAAATTAAAACAATTACAAATCTTGTGGGTTTTTATTTTTAGCAAGTAGTAAAAAACCCTGTTTATGCATAAGGCATAAAAAGAGGAATAAGTGGCATTATGGAATTACCATCTCGGATCTCCACCTCTCAAACAAGACATTATCATTACCGACTTTCTGGACACTTCTGTTACACCACATAACAAAAACAAACAGATTGTTAAAAAAAAAGGCTTTTGCAACAAGATTTATTTCACTAGACTCTGTCACTGTACTCAGACTGTCTGGGAAGGTGCTGGAGATTCATTACTAGAGTATGTGTACACATATGTCTGTGTGTGTGTATGTGTGTCAGCATAAAAATGAGAGTCCATAACAGAGTCTATCTTCTTGACTTTACGTTATTGTATCTTATCCTACGGGAAGGCTTTAGCAAAGACCACTTGGAAAGGACATGAAAATTCAGCTCTAGTTCCTCCAGACATCACGTCAGGAGGGAGTTTGCAGCCATGGCAAGCATCCTGATAGCCTTGATCTTCTTGCTGTCTCCATTGTGGGCCTTTGTGGAGCCCAGCCGTTGGACTAGAGCACCCAGCACTCCAGGAATGTGCTCTGCTGTCATTGGCTGATTCAGATCCAGGTTCAGAACTGCTTCTTCCAAGAATCTAAAGGGAAAATACAACACAGACCAGTCAGACTTTGTAGCAAGACAGTATGACTAGCATATGTACTTTTACTATGGTTCTGCTCTCAACAAACTGCATAAGGCTATGACAATAATAAGAACAGAAGTAGTAGAAAAAACAGTAAAAACAATAATTATTTTTATAAGTCTGTTTATACAGCATTTATTTCCCAGTGTGGTCCTATGTATGAGACTTTTCAAAACCAAAACAAGATCGTTCCATAATAGCATACCAATGAAAAAACACATATGTTGGCCTCCACACACTACCTTGCACATACCGCTGAACCTGTCGAAGACAACCATCTATCGTTGAGGAGAAAATGGGTCACTTGAGAAAAGTGGTCCTCTTGACAAAAAAAAATTTGTCTGCGCCATACATATTCACCACCAAGGGTGCACCACATGAGCCATAATTGTTCCCCAAAAACTAAGAATGGTTACTTACTTCATTTTGAGATCAAAGTTTTTGTCCAAGCTGGCAGAGAGTTGGCTGATCAGCGACAGCAGTACAGGCTGGGTGAGAGGGAGAGGATCTTGGGAGAAAATGTTGAGAGGGTGGGCACTCTCGCAGACAAACATAACAAGCTCCAGGTTACTCGCTGACAGGGCCTACGAGAGGAAGGAAAACAAATGATTAACCTCTAAGCAAATATTCACAAATATACATGAACCTACAAAAAGCCTGACAGTATTTCTTGAAAGAATGCTCTAGACAATCTAAACTGAACTTTTGACAATCTCAATAGAAAAAATGGAGGAAAAAACCAAACGATTTGGTAATAACAGATAGTATTTGTATAGCACCAGTTCCCGCTCAACAGCAAGCTCTGTGCATTTTACTATCTATACTATTATTATCCCATCAACTTCCTGGAAGCTCTTAGCAGATATTCACAAATATAAATAAACCCACAAAAAGCCCTACAATATCCCCCCCCCAAAAAAACAACAACAAACAAACAAACAACAACAAACGCTTTTGACAAGCTCAGTTTATTTTCAGACCAATGTTTTGTTGGCGAACACAATGAAATCCTTATGACTGTACATCAGGGCTGCCTACCTCAAAGTTCCCATTTCAGGTAGATTCAGGGTCATTTTCAGGTAGATTGGCCCAAAATCAGGTAGTACAAAGACAAAGGAAAAAAAAAATGATCGTTGCCCCATCAAACGTGTTTGCTTTCCGAGATATTGGGTAATTATATTTTGAAAATGTGTTTGTGCATGCACATGTGTGTGTGTATGTGTGTGTGTGTCTGTGTGCATGTTGCCATGCTCTCGCATGTGTTTATATATGTGCGTGGGGAAGGAAGGGGGTGTATGGGTGTGCACAAGTTACGATGAACAGTGTGTATGAAATGAGGCGAGGTTGCTGTTTTTTCAAATCATTTTATGGACTATCGTTCAAGGCACCTATCATTCAGTATTGAATCCGGAATTGAGTGCAGGGTGACTGCCAAACTGACTTCCAAACCCCTAGCCCATACCAATAGAAACTATATTAAAACATATTTCCCGTCACTAGCATAGGACACTGTTAAGTCCTTCGTGACTTAGGTATGACAGACAATTAATTTTAATTAGTTTTACCCTAAAAATACAAAATGAATCCTGATCTGGGCCCGAGGAGAGGCAAGAAGAACATCAACTGCCAAAACCATGTTTGGTTTCAGCAATCACAGATTTTAAAAAGCATGCAAGACTAAACTTATTTATAAAACCTTTATAGTTAGGCTCACGGCAGTGTAAGAAGTGAAAATAAAAGAGAGCGTGTATCGAGAGCCGGAGCTGGAAGGACTGTGAGAGCGTGGGATGTAGTGATGCTGAAAACCTGGAATTAGTGAATCACTGCATCATGGACTAAGTATTGATTTTTTTCAAAATGCTAAATCACAGTACCAGTATTTAATCAGCAACAAGCCATCATGATGCATAGGCATCCAACATAGAGCTTTCCGAGGGTTGAAAATGGCATTTCCTCATTGCCACTACTCAATTTGTCATCACTGACAAATCCGGGAACACCAACCTTGAAGATACAATCATCAAGCCTGTGCTCTGATGTTCCCTCATTTACGCACTCGATTGTCGAATGTCAAAACCACTTCCACTTATCGTTTTTATTTTAGCATCAGTTTCTTGCACTGTGGCCTTTCCCTGCAGCCGTAGACCTTATTGCGTCAAACGCCTCCCCTCAATTACGAAGCCCTGCAATGCTCCTTCTTTGAATGAACTTTGATTATGCTTTCTCTAACAACCACCGGCCGGTCCCTTACTCACACCGTATTCACAAACTCTCAAAGGTTCATTGACCGGTCACGATGACGGGCCCGACAATCGAGAAATTGGAGGCAGCGTGTTTTCTTTTTCTCCCTTTTTTTGTCACTATAGTGACATCAGTGAGAATATCGATTTAATTTTTATGGCTACACTGTGTTTTTTATGCACAAACTGCAGGTTACAAATTTTTATTAACTGCAAATCTAACGTTAACGAACTATCATCGGTCAATTCTGAGCGGTAACGAAAGCGAAAGTAGATTTTGATTTTCCCGATGGAGTCTCAGTATTACACCTACACTTCCGCCTGCCGCCATAGCCGCTCATTCGCGCGAAACGTACTCTCGGACTGGGGAAAGCCGAACGTAATATCACAAACGCGATCGGTAAAATATGAACTCGGTAGGCTTTTCAGATTTGGTTTCGAGGACTTTGTGCATTTTCGCGGGTCAAGGCGAGTTTTTTCTTCTTCAGATTCCCGGGTAATAAATTCCCGCAGCCCCCTTGTGTAGAATCCTCATTTGGTACTGACCAATTCTCTAGACCAAGACAGATTTTAGAATGTTTTGCTTCGATACCGATTTTCCTTGTACATTCACAATTCTGTTTTCTAGGTAAATGAATTAAGTGCACAGATTTTCCAGCCGCAGCAAAAAACTGAAGATGGACAGAAAGAAAGAATGAATGAGAAGAAGGAGGGAGATTATCTATCGTGAGTAGAGAGTTTTCAGCCGATATGCACGTGAAGAACTATTGCCGACCGAACGGTACAGATAGACAATGGTCGAGAGTACGAAATGTGCAATCTGGCAGTTTCTAATACAACTTATTGCCAGGAGTTGCAGTAAATATCTGACAAGTTACGGAGGAAAGTGCTGATCTCTCTCTCTATCTCTCTCTCAATGCATGGAGTTGATATGAAGATGCGACAAGTACGGAACTTTCGGAATGTACAGATTTCCGTAAAAACAAAGAAGAACGGAAGCACTGCAGAATGGGTTTAAAAAAAATTCTCTTGGCACCCATCGCAAATCCGGTACTTTTGACACCTTATCGGTATGTCGGTAGAACAGGCCCAAAATCGGTATCTACCGGAAAAATCGGTAGATTTAGGCAGCCCTGCTGTACATTGAGCTACTTACACTCTGAAACGCCTCGTTGATTCTGCCAGATTTCAGCTCTCTCATAATCCTTTCTTTGCTGAGCTCCTCTTCTGAGGTAAAAGAGACAGGAGTTGCTGCCCCAGAGCGTAGATAAGTGGTGAGCTTGTCACTAATGCTAGCCCCGTGTTCCTGCAGAGCTGTGGTCACCTCCTCTTTCATTACTTTACGGACGTCAGACACAATCTCGCTCTTTACACTGGATTTTCAGAAAAGGGGGGAGTCAAAGGGTAGAAATAAGGTATGTGAAGTGAACAAAACACTTTCATCAACTGGTAGTAAGTCATTTTTCAAGGCTTCAATAAAGCCACATGTAGTAAAGGTATGGAAGCAAAGAATACTGCAACATAATTACATTAAATCAGCTGTCACATAATTTTAGATTAAAATTATTATTTTTATTATAGTAGAGGGTTTTACGGCGCTCGCAACTGCATAAGGTCATATGAGCACCAAGGGGTGGGTGTCAACAGAGAAGTCTTTACAGGGAATCAGACTTACTCTGCTCACCTCTCTAGCTTCAACAGCACAAGGTCTACTTCAACTTTCAAGGCACCCCGGAAATAGCGTGTCACAAGAGTGTGACAAACATACAAAAGAAGTAGAGGAAAATGACAATAGTAAGGGTTAGGAAAGAAAAAGCAGCAGTTCCAGTTCCCTGTTGTAGATCAGGCACAGTTATGAGCGTGACATGAATCAGCCCATTTACAATTCTACTGCTCTTGAACGAGAAATGTCCTCCCTTTGGGAATGGCCTAAAGACACTACAGTCAGTGGCACTGCCCCGGGGGTAGATCAAAATTAAAGTAAAGCCAATTTTGCAAACTAGGAAAAAACAATGTATATTAATTTCGAAATGAATGATATTGTGAGGGTTTTGCATAGGTGAGAAGCTATGGTAAACAGTTACAAAAACTTCTTCAGTCTCAACGGGATATGACATAATGATTAACTCTCAATGTTAGCATTATTATTGTATACAAAGATTGTATACTGAAAGAAGGTTCACTTCCAAACAAAGCATCCATGGTAATCAATATTATAGATGCTGCCATACGCACTGATGAAAACACTTGTATTGTTTCTCAAAGAGACTCTTTTAAAATAATCTTTGCTCTTACTCTAGGCATAAATTTCTATATCACTGTTTAAATCACAAGCTGCCACATCCGAAATACTTTTGGAAAAATTGATAGCTGCCATAATTGAAACCCCTCTGTCATGGGACTGATCTTAAAGATAATTTAACTGTTGGCCTTTACGAGTCGATTGAGCATAGAGTAACAATAACGTAACAAATCTCCCCCCCCCCCCCAAGATTAACCAAAATGTACTTTGGCACAATGGCGAATGAACTTTGCAACATTTAGAACTGATGGACCCATATTATATCAATGGGCTGGGTCATATCTAGTGCTGAAATAAATGACAGCAATGCAGACTCAAGTTATGTGTAGAAGGCATCAAGGATTATTTTCAGTGGACTTAGCAATCTAGATCTGGCAGCTTGATTGAAAAATTATTTTCTTTCAAATTTTAAAACGTTTGCAAAAAAACATTTAAAAAATTAGCTATTCAATATTTTTAGAAATTTCTTTTGCAATAAGCAGTATGTTATATTGCCTTTTTGCATGCCAAGTTTCACTGTTGGTTTGTGAATAGTAAGGTCACAAAGATTTTTTTAAATACGCGCCAAATCGCCTGCCATTCTTCGTATGTTGAGCCATTAAGTGCCTGGCAGGGAAAGAGTAAAAAATAGTAGGCCTACTCTATGAGCAATAATAATGAAGTTCAAACTGGTGTTTTTTAGGACTTGTTTTTCCAAGCATCACAAACATAAGTGACTCATCTCGTACAAAACAACCTTGGGCATATTACCTGAAATAACAATTACATATAGCAACACAAGAACCTGTCTAATCATTACATCGAAACAAGATGATGAGATATGAACACTTCAAATTTTTCACTGAAACAGCCTTCATCTTGCAGCAAATAAAAAAGCAGATGATCACAACTAGCGGCAACATACCGCCCCCTGACCCAAACCCCACCCTACAACATCCCCTAGCTCTCACCTGCTGACTGCTTGCGTCACCTGGCCAGCCAGTTCCTCTTTGACGCTGCTGAGCACTAGACTCTTCATGTGCTGAACGCTTTCCAGGAACTGGTGTTCGGCCTCTTCTATCCTCTGCACAATGTCGTCACTTGCTGCCCGCTCACGCACCATCTGTTCCACATTCTGACGCATATACAACTGGTCTGTGGGAGGCGGAAAAAAAATGAAAGTTATAACTTCCATAACAAAAAAAGAAACTTAACTACAATAAATATACTGATCTAATGGCACACATAGAATATATCTCTCTCTATTCTATATTTCTTGAGAATATCATGCTTGGATCACATATATTGCCCAACCATGGAGGGTTGGTCCTTTGAAAAAAGAAAGCGATCGGCTCTAAGAAAACGAACAAAGGGAAGACATTGACCAACAGTAATATAGCATTCGTATCTATCATATCTACAAACAAACATGGAAGATCCTCTACGCTTTACATCTGAACAGGAAAATTGAAAGAATCAACCCCCCCCCCCCCTTTTTCATCCTATAGCCACAAGAGAAAAAAATTTATTTGCTTTACTGCTTGAGCCAAAGAGAAAGATGATAACATCATGACAGTATAGTGGAAGAGAGAGAGAGAGAGAGAGCACAGGAACAACTTACATTCTTTGGTTCCTTGCTGAAAGACTCCGTGCACATCTCGGACGGTTTTCTCCATGGTTGCCTTGAAAGAGGGCAACATAGCAGACTGGAAGGTATCTGTGTAGGCCTGCTGCATTTGCTGGTAGATAACATCTCCCACAGACGACGCTAACACATCCATTGTGGACTGTAGGAAAGATGAGCAGTGTTAACAAAACCACAAAGGGAGGTAGATCAGCATATCTTTGATTTAGTGAGTTTTACGGCACTTGCAATACAAATTATTTGTTGTTTTATGAAGTTCACCTCACAGTTTACTTGCTGACAGAAAACATACACAAAGTCTAGATGATTACGACTACATTCAGAAAAAACTGACTACCTTCATATTTACATTAAAAAGAAATAGAAGGAGCAAACATCACAAGAGCAACAATCTGCCATTTTCATTGGCAACAAGTTTATAAATAAACTGCACAATTAAAAAAACAACTCACTCTAGACTTGACTGCCTTGGAAATATTGTCCTTGAGTAAGGAGTCACAAGCTGTTAGTCTTTGGGCTACTTCCTGATGGATTTTCTCCTTCAGTGGCTCCACAAACCTGTGCAAAGCTGGATGGGGAAAAAAAGGGGGGAAGAGTTTAAGAAATCCACACCACTGGACTATTTTGAGTGAAAAGGAACAGCTGTCAAGCAATTCAGCTTCCAGACACATTTTGTCAATGACGAGCATGCATGCAGAATTAATTCTCCTCATGTGATCACCTCCCCCTCCCCCCCTTTCATACAGCCCTTTCCACAAACCCTAAAACCAATTATCCACACTGATGTAACTTCACTCATTTACCACAGAAAACTTAGACAAGAAAGTGAAATGATAGATATAATACAGTGATGCTCCCAAAAACAAAAGAAACTGTTGTCCTTCAAACAATATGTAGCTTGAGTCCAGAAAACATTTTTATGGAAAGTCATCTATCTACCAGAGCACCCACTAGCCATCTGCGCTTTATGTAAGGAAGGAAAAAAAAAAAAATCATTACTGACTAAAGCCACCTCCCACCAACCCCCCCCCCCCCCCAACCCCCAAAATAGACAACAGCAGAAATAAGCACTGAATACAAATGTCTTATAACTCATACAATTCATTATGATAGCAAAATTTTTCAAAAACTACTGCTGCTGCACAAGGCACAACTCCCCAGTCTCGCTGCAACTCTTAGACTGTCATACAGTTATAAACAAAAAGAAAAGTTTTGAGATTATATACCTCCTTTGAGATGGGCTGTTGTTTACATAATCATTTCACAGAAAACAAAATTTTAGCAATAATCCTACAACAATGAAGAATGCATTTTTCTAAATGATAAATGTTTTTAAAAAATAAGAAGAAGAATAGTATTCTGTACAACACAGCACTGAGTTTTTAAAAGTTTTTGTAGAGGTTTTACGGCACTCGCAACTGAATAAGGACATATGAGCGCCAGAAGATTAGAGGTGTTACAAGAGAGTAACAAACATAAAAAAGAAGAAGGGGAGATAAGGACGATAGATGTTTGACAGGAAAAAAGAAGAAAACCACACCAGAGCACCTGCCAACCACCCACTGCAAGCACTAGAAGCATAGATTATAACAGAGAAGATACAGTGATGGTGCACTTTATGAGCATACCTGGGTTGACAGTCTGCTTTATCTCTGTCCTGAGTGTGTTCCCAACTGTGTCTTTCACAGCTCTCGAGACATCATTCACGACGGCCATTTGCAAAGCTTCATCCCTCGTCTTCCTTTGAGCATCATTCTTTTTCAGAGAGTCTTGCAATCTCTGAGGTACTTTAGAATTAAGGAAGTAACTATTCCCTTTCACAGCTTTGGGGTATTAGCTTAAAAGACAAGGCTAAGTTATGTAAAATAAAATATTGATAAATAACCACAACTATCACAGAGTGCTTATTAAATAAGAAAGGAACATTATTACATAGTTGGTTACAGGGAACCTACATTACTCAGGAAAATGTTACACAGTAAAAAAGACAACTATTATTTCTACAAGTTCTGTTTGGGAAAACATCTTTCTGCAGATGCCATCACATATCTTTTTTATACACAATGCAACGGCACCATGACTTGTTGTGTAGTACGTATTTATATCAAAGAAAAACATAAAAACATGCACTGAACGTCAACCTATGAAGGGTTACTTTCATTATCTTCACAGGCAAAAGTAAAATATTTTCATGTTTTCGCTATACCGCCTACAGCGAAGTCATTGAGGACGCCTAAAATTTTGCAACAGATATACCTTTTTCCAAGTACACATGTAGTTGTAAATTAATTATAATGATTGACACTCGCGAGGCTCTCATACCATGTATACAACTGCAACAAAACACCAATCATTTATCAACGCTTCTTTCCTTCCTATGGGACTAACTTTACTAGAGCTGGCACATATGAAGAAAGAAAGAAAGAGACCAATTAAAAGGCAATGTTAACATTATACTGCAGTACTTGTAATCCACAGGATAAAAATATTAATAACCCAACTTATGAGAACAACATAACGAATGAATGTTTCGAAAAAAAACAACCCAGCTGCCCAACTTTCAAGGATATTTTCTCTCTGCATGTGCTGCGCCAGAGAATGCTCCATCCGAGAGATGAGAATGTCCTCCAGCTTGCTGATGTCCTTCTCCAGAGACGGCTGCTGCACTGCCATCTGCTGAAGCTGCTGCTGCTCTCGCTGCTGACGGTGGAGCTGAAGCTGGATCTCTCGCTGGTGGCTCAGCTCCTGCTGCATCTGCTGCATTATCTCCTGCTGTTGCTGCAGCTGCTGTGTCAAGCTGGCAATGTTGGCATCCAACTATGCGAACAAAAAGGAAAGACGTTAATTAAAGCCATAACAGTCGACCCTAGTCAAGACAACCAGCCATTGTCGAGGAGAAAAGTGGTCACTTTAGACAGCAAGTGGTCCTCTTGGACAGTGTCATTAAAAATATGAAATAAAGAAAACTGCAAAAGGGGAAATAGGAAGTAGTTAATTGTACAAGGAGTTGTTAAAGCAGGTGCGATGGTATATTTCCATTATGAAAAAGATATCTAATTTTGCTCATTACATGAACCTGACAACTCAAAATGTACAAAATTAAATAAAACCATTAATAAAAACACAAATGAGCCATTTGATCTCCTCCCACCCCCACGTTTTCTTACAGAAACAGTTTAGCAGAGGAGGCCATGTGTGTGAAACCTTCACTTTCATGCATGTTTCATATTGGATTTTAAAAACACTTGCATCTTATCCACCCAATACTCAACAGAACTGCACTTGGAAACCTCTTACATTACACAGCACTAGACAACATCCTTACTTTGAATGCTTTGCATTCTAATATGTGAGGCAGGGTGGTGGAATCAGGCTCTCGTCAAAATAATCAAAGTGAAGAAACTTGCAGTTTCTCGTAGGTTTGTGAATTTTTATCAAATTTGTGTTTTTTTTCTCTACACCTTTCATGCCTATTAATGAACACATTTCTGTGTGGACTTTTCTGAAAAACGTTGATTAAAGGCACCAAAAATGTAAATTTTCAGTTACCACAGACTCTTAGGCTAAGGAAATAACTAATCTTTGGTGGCCATTTTCTCAATAATTTTACCTCTGAAAACAGGTGACCCTCACCTCTCTTTTTCGTAAATATCTCGACTTATATTCAAGATAATTGGATATTTTTTTCAAGTAATACCAAAAACTCTAAATGCCCAAAAATTGACGAGAGCCTGATTCCACCACGCTGCCTCACATATATGTGTATCTGTGTGAGTTAGTGTGTGTGGAGAAAGTCAGGAGGCATGCACAAATCACAATATATATGCAATATATGCTTACGGAATTAACTTTGTCAGTACAGTGGAACTCGGATTCAACCAGATGAGATAGATTCCCCGTTTTTTTTTTCCTTCTTTAAAATCAATAAAAATAACCCGAATTCAACGAGCACTTAAATCAGCGAGCTCGGATTCAACGAGGTCGCTTCCAGGGTGAACAGCCCCCGCAAACGTGGCGTCGCTCATTTTTCTCTCAGAACGAACTTATCTATTCCCGGAAACCATCCATTGCACCTGCATTGTAAATCATTATTCACTTAGCCGATTGCATGCGACCAATCAGCTGCCTTTTTTCATACCAACGCATGTGTTGTTGACATGCGCACGTGTCCATTCTGGCGTGTGTCGGGGTCGGATGGGCAGCCTGCACACATGAGGCTGTTTGTGCGTGTCGGGGGGCACTAGTGGTCAGGGCGTTGAACGTCGCAGATACAAACGCGTAACAGTCTTTTTTCCCCCCTCGGCAACTGATCACTATTACAACGATAAGCTAGTCTTGATGTAGATCTACGTAATGAATTGTGCGCTTGTCTATGGAATTTTAAGTTGCCATATGGTAAGCTCTACACAGCAAAACAACTTTTTGGTAAACAATCGAGATGACTCAGGCCTGTGCATTTGAACGAATCCGGTCTTTTTTTTTAAACAGCTCATAAAATGCAGGCATTTCAGGCACTACATGTACTTGTGACTGTTCTTTATACATTACTTGCTTAGTGCATGTAATTATCTACACAAAACCTCATGTTTGCTATAACGAACACTATGATTCAATAAAATTTTAAGTCAGGCCCGGCGACTTCGTTGAGTCCGAGTTCCACTGTATGTTCAAACTGTCAGAGGCATGACTAAACTTGCTTCATATTCACATCACCCCATAATGTAAAGTAACTGCCATGGTACTTACACTGGTAAGGACACGCATTGAAGCTTGCTCCTTTTCTGGCCTGAAGACAAAGTAAAAATAATTTTAAGAGGAAATCAAAATCTTTACAAGTACTGTCTTTCCATTAATTTCCAAATTTAACCTCTTAAAAGTCCTTTGAACAGGGTTCTGAACCCTTAAATCTAAAACAAGTCTGCGCATTCACATTAAAAGCATTTATGCCATTATGCCAATATGACCAGTGACACAAAGCTGCTATCTTAGACCCATTTCATTATATGAAATCTCAAGCCCAGGTACAAAGTATCACATCACAGCGAAAAAACCCAACAAAAGCAAAAAAACAAAACAAATCTAACCCAGAGGACCAGTATGCTCAGTATCAGCAACCCTTTTCTACTTACCTACAATGTAACCAAAAGAAATATTTAACCTGGACTTTGATTAAGAAAACTTATTTTCCCACCTAGGCAGTACGCAAATATTTCTGCACATATCTTTCATTGTTCGTCAAGTTGATTCTTTAAACCACTCAAAACATTGCTTTTGCCAACAATCTAACCCACCTGTGAGGTCTCTCAGTGAAGCCAGGCATGGCGTTATCATCAGCCTCATCATCACCATCATTCTCATCATCATCGTTTGCTTCATGCTGAATGATCTCCTCTACCTCTGCCTCATCATTATCATCATAATCTGTATCTTTCCCTTCCTCTTCTTGAGTGCTGGGTTGTGAAAAAAGTGTTTTACAAATTATTTTCAACCCTTCAATTCTGTGATTGTCAAGAAAAAACAGTAAAAACAAAACAAAAAACCCCTATGTTTAAGAGCAACCTATTTACTATCACCAGCATTGAAACATTCTGAAAAGTAAATATAGCATAGTTGTAGATAATTGACAGTCAGCACAACAACAAAGGGTCTCACTTTGAGAGGAACTCACCACATCATGTCAATAGCAACACCAAAAGCAGTAGAGAACCAGCTGCAATTTACCAAGATAAATCACAAATAAAGGAACACTACCGGAACAAAAAAAAAGGAAGCTTTGAGTCTCACAGATGATTTACTGAACATACATTGGTTAAGATAATTTGGGGGGGG
>NW_004797395.1:446501-448097 GCF_000002075.1 Aplysia californica
CGGAGGGGTGGGGGGAACGGGGGAAGAAAGGCCAGCCAGCCAGACAGAAAGACAGGAAGGGGGGAGGGAGCAGTAAAGTAGACCTATCTCTTGCATTATCAAATCTGCACCATTCATTGTATAGAAATTGTGACTGTTTGTGTAGATCTGGTAAAACATGGTAGGAACAAAGGTGAAATGTGCGGGGTTCTGCCACGACTACAGGAGACACGGGAGAGATGGTGAGGCGTGGGCGAGCAGCAGCACAGCAGGGCACGTGGGTGACACGTTCGACAGATCTGTAATAAACAAAGGTGGCCATGCTTCCGGTAACTCATTAAGCCAGAAAAACTGGGAAAATGAGCGAGGATTTTCTTTTCTTAAACGGGTTTTAACGCCCCCCCACAATTTGAAACATTTAGTAGAAGGGCTTCTGACCCTGTGTGTCAGGGCTAACCTACGCTGAGAGGGGATACGACTCGACATACTACGACCTCTCAACAAAAAGACCGGTACGTTAGCTTTTTTAAAAAATGTTCCCACCCAGGAACCAAACCCAGGCCCCATGCGTGCGACAGCGAAGTACGTAATCGCAACACCACAGACGCCGGTTATTAGAAAAGTGACGACCAACATATTATTCAAACATCCATCTACAGCATAGTTGGGTTTTTTTTTAACGGAACTAAACAAAAGAAAAAAAGATCGAATATATTTTTTTTCGTTCAGAGTGGCCAGGGAAATTTTCCTCCTAAAAATCCTACCACACCAAAGAAAATCCTACCACTATAGGTCAAGTTGTTTCTTGCCATTGTCAGTGTTACGGCTCTCGTCAAAGAGAATCACGTAGAAGGGGCTATTTCGTACACATCTCAGGATAGCCGACTACATCACCGGGGCAATCCCAATCCCAATTTATGTTCCAAGGTAGCCAATTTGGTGCAACTACACTGAAATCTCAACTATTTTTCAGCCTGAAAACATCTCATGAATGGGAAGACTCGTGTCAACAACTGCTCTAGTTGACTACTATTATATTACTGTTGGTGCTCCTTTCAGTATCTCTCACAACACTTGTTCTGTTCTTGGTAACCGTAAGAATAGATTTGGCACCACACTGGCTGGTTTGGGCTTTCATGTATTTTTGAGGTACCATGTGAGTGTTCAAAGCTTTTACACCTGAATGACCGATGATAAATACTTGGGAACAAAATTTACATCTAAACTTGCTTTTATCATTTGGATACTCCATCAATCATTCTGAATACTTAGGGTTGGACAACCACTCAGTGTTGATGAAGTAGCGCTTTCCCATGATGCTGGATCTAGTCTAGATCTCTCTCTCTAATTATAGTCTACACATATATTAGTCACAAAAATCATAAGAAAAATAAGTCTGTTTCCAGCCTGGGTTTCAGTATGCCAAGTGCCGTCAATCTTCTACTCTCCAAAGACTATCTTGCTGAGTTTATCCATGGTCAAATGACTATCACCCATCCAATGACACGCCAACCCTTTAGTTCAATAACACAGCTTACATGGTATGACGGATCCCGATTCTACACAAGTCCTGCACAACACGCGCTATGCAGAAAGCTCTCGTTGCAATCAAAATTC
>NW_004797395.1:448221-483183 GCF_000002075.1 Aplysia californica
GTGTATCTTTAAAAAAAATTAATAATCGCGCCATCCCGGAGTCCTATACTTCGCAACGCTCAGACTTAGAATGAACTTTAGTGACCTTAACATTCGCGGTACTCACTCTACGCCCTATCATCATGTGTGTGACATACAAACGCGCAGGTTCAGTGACCGATGACGACGGCGAGCCCGACCAGACGCTTGTATAACTTTCTTTTCTTTTTACACAAGTGACAAATATTGATTTATTTTCATAGTGACACAGCCTTTGTAATGCACAAACTGCATGTTACAACAATGTTGTGTTATCCAGTGCTTCCACCAGCTGAAGCTGAAAAGTAAGGAAAATTCTGCAGGGGGTCTGGGGGCCCAGCAGGGTCCAGGGACAGCGTCCCGGTGGGGTTTCATGAAATTCAGTGCTTTTAGAGGGTAGAAAATGGCATTTGGGAGCCTGTTTGAAGATATTGCCTACAGCCCATAATATTTATTTTTTCACCAACATTTTGTCTTGTTTGACTTCATCACCAGCATATCTTTCCAATGCTGGAAATGTTTAAAAGCAGGTTCCCTTTTCATTGCTACTATAATTAAATTAATTTGTAGTCGCACCATTGACAGCAGGCAAACCTGGGAATAATGAATAGATGTACCTTCAAAATACGGTTGCGCAGCGTATACCCACATTTTTTTCTAAATTTTCATGTCTGAAAGTCGCCTGTCACAACCTCGGAACACCACTTCAAATTATTCTTGATTTTATACGTGGTGCTCACTATGAACGGGATCGGCCGATTGGGCAGATCGCCCGACTCGATCGCCTCAAAAATAAACGTGTTTGTTTTCAGTTTCAAAGCAAACACGGTTGTTCGACCGAGTCGGGCGATCAGCGCAATCGGCCGATCCCATCCATAGTGGGCACGACCGTATCAGCATATATTTCTTTCATCACGGCCCTTATATTGCGTTCACGTGCCGTAGAATCTTCGCATTGATAATTTCTCTAGATCTAGATAAAATTTGCGAAAAAAGTGTCTTTCCGACAGTAATTTTCTGTCTAAGATCAAAATCAGTCTTGATCAACGCGCAGATTTTCCAGCCGCGGCAACAATCCGAAGACAGACAGAAGGAATGAGTGAATGACAGAAAGGAGGAAGTTTGAACAAAAGGTTCGCCTGATTTTGATCCATCTGCAGGTAAAAAATGTACTGCCGACCAACACGCAATGAATGCATGGGACTGGGACATAGCGGTATAATGTCCAATTGCAGGAAAGGCGCAATTTGGCAAGTTTCTATAACGTTAACTTGTTGCCGAGAGAATTACCGTAAATATCTGTACCTTATACAAGACAATACGAAGGCGAGTACGGAATTTCTGCAGTCCTGCACTGTCGCAGTTTTTTTTACGGAGGGAGTAGATAATGATGGAGGGACAAGTACGGAACTAACTGGCAGAAAGTACGGATTTCGGTAAAAATACAGAAGAGTGGAAGCACTGGTTATCAGACTTTTACTGGCAAATTTCAAGGTGGTAGTGAAAGCCAAAGTAGACCTAAATTTTCCCGATTGAGCCTCGGCATCACTCGTACACATCCGCTTGCCGCCATAGCCGCCTGTTTGCGTGAAACACGTACTCTCAGACTGGGAAAAGCTGAATGATCGCGACCGACAAAATGAACTTAGGGACGTTATCGGATTTGTTTTTCAAATATTCGAGAACTTTTATGTATTTTCCCGGGTCTTTCCCGAGGCAACTTACAGATTTCCTCAAATTTCCTTTTATTGCCGACGTTTATATAACCATTTCCGTCGGAACAAAATTTTTCCGACAAAAATCAGACTTATCCGACCTGGCCACCCTGTAGTAGAGACAGGCTAGCCCAGAAAAGCCAAGTTTTTCCTAGAACACTATATGGGACAAAAGTCAGGTAAATATACCTCTGTTCAATGGCCTCATCCACCAATCTCTTTGCCTCAGTCGACACGTTCGGAGGTTCGGGCCACACCACCTCATTCCTCTCATCTGCTGCATCTGTTGGCGGTGTTGCCGCTGGAATCTCCAGTTCTCTGTCCTCTATGTCATCGACATCCCCCTCCCCGATTGGTGTCACACCCAAAGCCTCTGCTACCTCTTTGTCATTCTCATCGTAGCGCTCCTCACGACTGAAAGCACTCTGCAAAACAACAGGACAGACATTTCAGGCATAATAACTCGGGTTAAGATTTTAAGTTGGTTTGTGCAATAATACCCCTAGCCAGCCAGGAACTGACTAGGAAAGAGCAGAACCAACAGACAGAAAGGAGAGATGTTGAGAAAAGAAGCAGAACCTACCAGAAGCACTCTCGTATAATAGGAAAAAATACAATGAGTCACAAAAGGGCCAGCACTACAATATCAATATGACACAGAAATCTGATCGTACTAATTCAATATTTACATCCATGCCCCAGGATAGATATCTAAAGAAAACAAAGACAAACAAACAAAAAAACCTAACACAAACACTTTCATTCAGTCACCTTCAAACTGGTCACTGGGAAAGACCCGGTACTAGAAGAAGACTCTATGGAGTGGCCCAGCCCGGACACAACAGGCACTTCCTGAATCCCAGAGAACATCTCCTCCAGAATCTCCTGATTAGACTTGTTGACGGCAGAGGTGTTCAGGGAGCCGCTCCTGCTCAAGTTGTGGGGAGTGCTGGCCAGCTCGTCCTCCTCCGCCGATGTGATGGGTGGGAGCGGGAAGTCAGACAGGCTGGAGTTGTGTCCTCCAGGGGAAGGTTTGGATGGAGTCTAGAGAACCAAATGAAGGGAAAAGTTTTGTTTGAGAACAGAGAAGCACATAACATGCATAACAGTGGCAATTTAGTACTGGGGGGGAACTGAGCACTTATGGACCTGTCCTGTGTGCAATTACGTTGTTGCCTAGGATAGGTAATACAGGTAGTGCTGGGAAAAAGTAAGACAGATTGAAATAACCAAGAGAAAGAAAAGAACTAGGATCTACCAGTAGCCCCCTTCAAACATCCGCAAATAAAAAGGGTAAGTATTTGTGAGTAAGCACTGCAGAAAAAGGAAAATAAAATTCTCCGGAAACAGATTATCTAAAAATTATGAGACAATAGTACATACCACTGACTGAATGTAGGTCGCAAATAACTGAAGAGGTTTTATCAAAATAAAAACAAGGTAAGCTAAAGTGACCTGTTCTGCAAACAAATGGTCATCTCCGTCTAGTGCTGCATTATGTAGGCTCAATGCTCTTTGTGTAATGCCATGTTCAAATAACCGTTCTGACCTACAAGCAAGAGGGTCATACTGACAACTTGGGATGTTGTACTGACCTGGGAATACGAGATGGACGGGGAAATAATTGACATAGGTTCAACCGAGCTGCGAGGAGAGTCCAACCCCATCAGGTCCTCGTTCATGGCCGTCACCTGAGTAAAACTGCTTGTGCTGGAGGCGCTGAGGTGTCCGGCATCACTTTGTGCCATGCTGTTCTTTCCTTTAGGCCCACTGAAATTAAAAAGAACAAACATCACAGGCGTAACTCGAAAAAAAAAAAAAAAAGATAAAAAAATTTTTCAAGAAAAAAAGAAATTTAACAAACCAATATCAATTTCCCTAATCTGGACAGAGAGTACAAATACAATAAATAAATAAATTTCTCCCAGACATTTGTTCACTACTTCACCACAGAAAACGATCCCATAAAGATGTAAAATTGTTACTGTCAAAGACTGGAAAGGGCCTGAAACATAAGGAGAACAGAAAATGTTGGCTTCCATTTGTCTACACTAGAAGCCTGTCATCACCCAGTATCACACAACCCTTGTAGTATAAACAGTACCAGGCAGGTCTTTGTCTGACGTACCTGGGGGAAGAGGAAGAGAAAGCCTCGGGGGTCATCAGCAGAGGTTGAGACATGTCTAGAGCTTGCTGGGAATCTTCCTGACTGGCCTCACTTTGATCTACGCTCATGTCGGAGAGCATGTCTCGCAAACCTGTAAACACAAAAGTAAGCTGCTTATTCTTTATTCACACCCGATGAGCGCAAAAGTGATTGACGCATCACAGCGCAAAAAATATACTAACAAACAAACAACCCCCTCCCCCAAGAGAAAGAAAAAAGGAGCACACCTAACATCTGGATAAATTTAATCCGATAGAAAGAAAAACAACAACAGTGCAAGGAAATGATTGATGTTGTATATTCTTTAAACCATCTTGCTCTTCTTGAGAGTTGTGTACTATCTTACAACTTGCACAGACATTATTACAGTAAAAAAAATCTTTAAATGCTAGAGCAGTCAAAACAAAGGAATGATCCATATCACAAACAAACCTGATTCCTCTTGAGACAAAGAAACGATGCTGGGTGTGACAGCTGGTGGAATAGCATACTCTGGACGGTAACGAATGAGCAACTCTTGAAGACACCTGGACAAGAAAGACAATAATAATAAAAAAGATCCTGTCTAAAAATACTACAATGGTACAACAAAGAATTTTGTTAAAGTTCAAGATCAGCAGAAACGTTTTTAGCTTTAGTTTGAGTTTCACGACACTTGCAACACAAACAGATCATATGTGAGACAGCGTGGTGAAATCAGGCACTCATCAGTCAAAATAGTGAAAGTAAAAAAAAAAACCCTGGCACTCTTCAGCTGCTTTGGTAATTTTTATCGAAATTATGTTTAGTTTTTAGGCTCAACACCTTTTATGTCCGGTAGTGTCTACATTCTCTAATGTTAGTAGAGAACCTAAAAATAGCTCGCTTGCTCCATCTAACATGGAAACGAGTCGACATTGCTGCTTCCACAGTGCTTACACTTTATTTTCGCAAGCTATTAAGTTTACTTTCACGAAATTAAAATGCTCGCGAAAGTAAAGCTGTCACAGTACCGCATTTTGCCCTTACAGCGACGTTAAACCCCTAACAAGCAACCAACACCTTCTATCATTCCATCGAGATGACACCCCCCCCCCCCCCCCCTTTTCATAATATGTTGTAGGCCTACACTTTTCACCAAAGGAAGGTGCACTCTGATGCCCCCCCCCCCCTAAAACTTTGAATAAGTCACAGAAGATCAGGCCGTCTGTAATTAGTATTTAGAAGAAAGCTTGCAGTTTACATGCGATTTCATATTCCCACCTTAACGCCAAGGTAGGCCAATGTGACACAACGTGAGAGACCATAATTGATATCAAATTCACATGTGTGGAAAAACATTGCCGATTTGGAGTGCAATGTGATATCACTGTCATGAAATCAAATCACGTGGGTCAAGGTCAAGTCAGTCATATCAACGCTAGGTCTACGATAGGCCTAGATCTAGTACATGAAATAATCCAATTCAATGAGTGGACTGGCGGACCTATTTGATGTAGATATAACGACACAATATAGTGTAAACCAATTTGAAAAAAAAAAAAGAAGAAAGATTGAAAAGTAGCCTAGCCTTATCCAGAAGTTCAAACAGGGCCCTACAGGCTTAATATTGTTGTTTTTTATTCGTTAGAGAACGTAGACAGCTTGTAATAATTCTCTAACATTAGAGAACGTAGACACTCCCTTTATGTCCATTTAAAAATCTATTTTAGTGTGAATTACATTGAAAAACATTAATTAAGGCCACAAAAAAAGTAAACTGTCAGTCTCCACGGACTCTCAGGCTTTGTAAATAACCAAACTTAGGGGGCTACTTTCTCCCTAATTTTACCTCCAAAACCAGGCGATCCCATCTCATTCAATCGCAAATATCTCGACTTGTATTTAAGATAAATGGGTATTTCTTTCATTGAAAGCAAGGCAAATTAATTAACAAGCTTTAAGGTTATACCAATAACTTCACAGGGCTAAAAATTTACGAGCGCCTGAGTCCATCGCATCTTGACACATAAAAGTACCGAGAGTTGTTACAAGACAGTAACATAAAAAGAAAAGAAGGAGAGATGAAGGTGATAAACATTTGATAGGAAAGAAGGAGCAATGTGGTTTTCTACCATAAATTAGGAATGTAGGAAATTTACTCTTTGTAAAGCTTGTCTAATCCACCAGACAAAATAAAATCTAAAACTTGGACATGAAAGATCTGAATTATAGTTCTCGATAAAAATTTCATAAATATTAATGACAGAAGTGGCACCTTTCAGAAGCCACAGTTTAAAAAATGTAGGAAGTTGACTGTTGATGAACAATGGGTTCTTAGGCAGTGAAAGAGAAAAGAACTTTACTCTGACTTCATGCGCAGGTAATAACAGTTCTCTTGCACTAAGCATCAGTTTTTTTTACTGTCTACTAAATGGAACAGCATGAAACTACTTCCCTATTTCTGCTTGGTCCATTTTAAGGCTTACGCCTCCGTCATCAGACAATATAGAAGTTTATCACTTAAAAAGCAGGTGGGCACGACTACACCTAGGCTGAACAAAAACACAAAAATGTGATGCATGAAGGAGAGACAGGGAATAAAGACAGACCTTGGATGTGAACTTGCAGTTCAGTCAGGTCGTTTAGATACTTTACTAACATCAAAATGAAGACAGTTGAGTCTAGTACCAGTATATCAAGGACTCCAAAACATCAGACACATATTTTTTCCCCAGCAAAACAGGAGCAAGACAGACTGGATAAAATAATTCTTATAGGAACTCAACACCAATGTAACCAGCACAGGGCCTATTGCGTAGTGATCCACTGAAAGCTGGTACTTACTTTGTGTGGACTCCATACATTTTGATCTGAATCCCAGTGGTCACTTGACCCTCAGAATCCACACCATTGGTTGAGCCATCATAATTATCCTCATGGTTGTGATCAAGCTCACCTGGACAGATAAAAGATATAAGCATAGTACACAGTGTGAAGAAGACTTTCTGATTTAGATTTATATCAAAAGGCCTAAAAGCAATGCATTTTCAACGTTTCAAAACACACTAGAGAGCATATAAACATACTAGCACTGGCCTCTTCTATTTCTAGAAATAAAGTATTCATTTCCCCTGTTCTTAACCAACATAGCGGTTCAAAGCAACATCAACAGGCAGCAATCGTTCATGATAAGATGTTGTGGAGTATCTTAGCATGCAGTGCCATAGAATGCTGTCACATAACTTCTTCAATCTCAATTCAAACTGAAAAAAATAAAGTCAATTCTCTTAGCACATGACATTTGTATGAGTTCACACTGAGTACGACCATGCATTGGGCTCTAATGGCATACGATGTCTAGTTACTTCATTTTCAAAATTGTGTACGTGAATTAAGTTCTATGAACTGAAATAAACCAATTCAATGACAGGGCTAAAAACTTCATACAAAACATCAAAAGAATATAACCAAAAAACCATTGGAATCAAGAAATACTGTGCATCTCTCTCCTCAAGCATATGCAGAAAATCCTGAGAGCACTACCCAATTAGAAGCAAGTCTTTTCGCTTACAAAGCTTTCCAATACAGCTGTATTCCATGTCCACCTTCTCTATTCCCACCACAGAAATACAAGTCATCAGAAAAAAATACTGACCTGTGGTAATCTCATCGAGATGAGAATCATCTGCTGAGTGTCTGAACTTTTTCACTCCTGCGTCAAAGATGGCACAACTGACACAAGGCTGTGCCAGGGAGAACTGGGACAAGGAGGTGACATGTGCAGCAGTCACGGTGTAGTCCATGTGTAGCTGCATAATATAGAGCACCTGCCAAGACATCAGAGGAAATGGAGTTAGATAAATATAAAAAAAATATATATTTAAAAAAAGATAAAAAAAACAACTATCCACTATTACGCTGTTATAGACAAAAAATAGTTGAGTTTGGAACCGTCTCCAGCAACACATTTAAAACACATTTCCGGCATTATACCTTCTATCAAGAAATATACATTAAATCTAAAGCACTGTAGCAAATAGACAGGTGAGTATGAATGAAGTAATAATTTTTAACTTCCTAGTCTGGAGCACACCAGTTTTTTTTAATAAAAAAAGCAAACCAAATGGCCGCAGAAGGTGAAAACTTCAACACAACAATAATATGACAGCATCTCTCAACTAGACCTACCTGCAAACTCTGCCATCCCTAGTGCTGCAGACATATAAGTAAGAGACTGCAACAGTACAGCCAAGAACATTCAAGATAATGAATGTCATTTGTTAAAGAAGACAGACCTTTTGCACAGTGGTAATCAGAATCTGAAAGTGGCAGTTCTATCATCTCTCTGTACCTATATCAAATCTCATTAAATAAAAGAAAGAAGAACTGGGATTCGCAGTAACCCCCATCCCTGAACTTCATCATCATACAATGAATTACCATGTATTCTAAACTTGAATTACTTACAGTTCAATTCTACCAAAAATAATATCTCTAAACTAAAAAACAAACAAACCCTTACCCCTGAGTTGATGTCCGAGAGGGTACAATATCTTGAGGTGAGATCAATTGAAGATTTGAGCTGAAGTGTGAGCTCAGGCTGGCTTAGCGGTGGATTGAACCTAAAAAGAACATGGAATGAATCTAAATCACAAAAGTGAAAAAGTATTTCAAACTTTAGTCTTCCAAACACATGTAATCCAGTACATGAAAATTACCTTCCCTCACAAAAAAGTTTTTCAAAGTCCAATTCACATAAAAAATAAAAGTAAATGAACTCTTTATGCACTTCATCTACAGGCAAAGCATTTCATTTTTTTAAATTTTAACGGTCATGTAGATAATTTTGCATGTTAAATATATCGTTTACACAAAATGAGGACAGAAAAGAAGAACAATGTTAAATATTTATCTCCTGCAAGCAAAATTTACATCTTAAAGCCGTAATGAGATGAGAGGTGGAATTGGAATTTCAATATCCTGTACTCTTACTTTGCTTAAAAAAAAACAAACCCTCAGTTATGAGTACGTGGGAGGTAGGCGGGTGCTCTGGTGTGGTTTGCTCCTTCTTTCCTATTAAACATCTATCGTCTTATCTCTCCTTCTCCTTTTTTGTTTATGTTACTCTCTTGTAACACATCTATTCTTCGGCACTTATATGACCTTTTTGTGTTGCAAGTGCCGTAAAATTCTTACTAAAACTTTAAAAGTTACGAGAATTCCTCTGAAGAGCTAGCAACAAAACTGAGAAAACCACACATGCCAGTTAGTAAAAAACGAACACGGAAATGTCCAAGACAGCCATCCATTGTCGAGGAAAAACGGTTGTCTTAGACAAGTGGACATCTTCAACAACGTCATTATTATACTAAAAAAGACAGGTGATTGTCTTGGAATGGCGGCTGTTGGAGCAGGTTCAACTGTTTTAAAATTTCAAATATACTGCTAAGCTATATATAACTTACGTCAAAGTCTGCACACACTTCCAAGACTCACAGCTCCAGATCTTGATTTCGGTGTTGAATTTTGCTCCTGTAAGGGCAAACTTCCACAGCTGCTGACTGGAAACAGAAACAGGCACACTAAGATACAACAGAGTATGAGACTAACACGAAAAAACCCCACCAACAACAACAAAAAGTATGCCTGACTGCAATAAACAGTTGTTGATTTACGCATAAGAAACCATATGAGTTATTTTACATTTAATGAACAGTGCACGACTGTTATTCTTAATAAAAACCTATCAATTGCAAACAAGTTCAATTTTTTTCTAAATTACTGGTCCACCTTGGCAGAATGACATGTAAAGATCATCCCATTGATACCTGCTCCCCTGAGCCTACAGGACCTATGCACTTAAATTCCTCTAGGATGACCACTAGATCTACACCACCAGATGCTGAGGTATGCAGATGGTGCACTGTACAGTAAACGAAGCCCCACCCTGGCCCCTGGCCTTTGCTCAGGTCCATAAGGCTAAACATTTTCACTAAGGCAAAACGTTCACAGTGAAAGCAACCACTAACGGTACGCTGGTTTACATTGCTACACCAGGCATCTGATTGTTTAAGTAGTGCAAAAAGTGACACAAAAACATGGCATAAAGTTAATGATAAAACATAGGTTCTTAGACATGCAAATTATAGAAAAAATTGAAAGGCAAAGAGCCCAATGAAGTAGGAGACACCATCACATATGTACAAATCTTTTGCACTGCAGGTTAAAGAACCAGCAGCCAACTACCCCTGAATACAAAAAAGATAGAGAGGAAAATATTCCATTACATGGAAGAGCAATAGAGATAAGTCTCTACTAGACACCCATCTTAAGACAAGACTTTCTTCCATGCATTCATTGATAGTCATTTCTCTAGTAGCCTCATGGTACATGCCCTAGCATTTACAGTAAAACTCTTACAACACAATATCACCATCAAAAGACACTAGCGAGAACAAATAGTCATGGTGTCATTTCAGCTTTCAGTTATGGGAAGAGTAAATAAGTTCTTACTCATTGACCCTACGTCTGTGGTCATCCAGGAAGAAAAGGCTAGTCACAGGTTCATTTGGATGTGGAGTCCATTCGTGCATGCATCTGAAAATTGAACGCAATGAACTTTAACACCTGGAATGACTCCTGAAGGACTGGACACATTACTCAAACCAATAACAGTGATTCCCAAAGTATAGTTTATCCAAACAGCAGCTTCATACATTAAACCAGTACAGTTTTTAAAGGTTTTTTGTTTGTTTAGTAAAGTTTTACTGAGCTCGCAACTGCATAAGCATTTAGTGTTATTTTTATTATAATTGTTCTGTGCCAACGTCTGAATGAAAATAGTCTGTGTGTGTGCGTGCATAAATATATATTGCATGAGAAGAAAGGAAGTAGTAAGAAAGATTTTGAAAATGGGTATTCCAGTGTAAAGTGCATTGAGCTCCTTTTTTTGGAAATGTGCTATATAAATGTTACATATTATTATTATTATTATAAGGTCATATGAGCGCTACGGGGTGGATGTCAACAGAAGTCTAAACAGGGAACCAGGTTTATTCTGCTCACCTCTCTAGCCTCAACAGCACAAAGTCTGCTTCGACTAGTAAGGCACCCCGGAAATAGCAGTTCACAAGAGAGTGACAAACATACAAAAGAAGTAGAGTAAAAATAAGGATGAGGAAAGAAAAAGCAGCAGTTCCCCCTATGCAGTTCCGGCACAGTATGAGCATGACCGTGATAAATCAGCCCATTTACAATTCTACATGTTAATATACCCCCTTGGAAATGGCCTAAAGACACTTCAGTCAGAGCCATGTTTAAACTGTACTTCCTCTTCAGCAAGTGCTATGAATACAATTATTTAAAATTCAGAGACATAAACTAAAACAATACAAAAGTGACACAAATAAATGAATAAAAGTTTATAAACAGAATTCAAGATGACAATCATGACTACTCCCAAAACGTCATAGAAAGCAAATCGCATACCTGCCAACATTGCCTAGGCTAAAATCTGTAGTTGACACAATTTTTTTCCCAAAAATCAGTAGTTGACCTAAAAAATCTGTAGTAGGCTATATTACCATTTGCCACATACTTAATTGGGGACCCTTATTAATATTTTGACCCACACATACATGAGTGTGTTTGCGATTTCAAACAATTAATGTAGAAAATGACAAAGAGCAAAAAACAAAAATAGCAATTACAATGAAAAATTTAATTTTTATCCGGCTTAAATGAAAGAAGACTAAATTCTAAGAACTGTGGTTTTTTAATTTTAAAAATCCATTCATAAATAAAAAAGTCATTGGGATTTTTTGTTTCAAAATTTGGGGGACTTTCAAATAGGAAAATATTGTCAAAGAGTGGAACGTTTCTTGATGTATTTTTAAAGGAAAAACTGTCCGTAAGTCAGTAATGAGTTGAAGTATATGAATGAAACTTGGAATCTTCGCGTGATCTTCAGTGCAGAATCTAGTTCTGCTGTCACTTTTTCGAAATCTATCTTTGGATCTTTAACTCTTATCCTGCGTCTGTGCCCAGATGCGTATCTTATGAGCAACCGATTACATCGGACGTGCCGGGCAGGCCGCCGGGGTCACTCAGTGTGAACTGTTGGTGTACAGCACGTGCGCCTGGAAACGTGTGTTTTCGCCATGAATACCGCGGGAGTGTATTAACTGATGATGAAAATAACACTCTATCTTTCATAGCTTTCTATTTATAAAGTGTTACAAACACATGAATAACCCCCTCTCACAAGCTGATAAGACATTACGAGTAGTTACGCCCATTCGAATAATCTTTCTGGACGCTCTTGTTGTTATGAATGACCTGAGGTTCAAAAGAGGATAATTTAGGTCAATTTCCTAATGTTTTACACTCAAATTGTTCTTTGTACCTGCACAATGGTATTCAAAACTATCAAACAAGCTTATTTTTTATCAGGTAGTATCATCATTTCATACAAAATCAAGCTCATTTGAAATATTTTGTATAGAAAAATGAAAGTCTTGTTTCCTGACAATCCTTTCGAGCTTCTCATGTGAAAGTGGGTCAATTTCTTCTATAATTTCATTGGACTAACATCTAGAGCTACCAACTTGGCATGTTTTGAATGAGACGTATGCCTCGATTACGAACCAACGCAGGCGGTTCTAGGAGAAGGCCACAAACACAAACTCAAGCAGACTGACGCACACACACTTGACCTGCGTGAACGGGGATCCGACTCGGGACCCGAATGACACGTAAGAGGATGCGCGCTGCACGTGCGCTGAGCCAGGGGCTACACTGATTCGGGACCAGAACGTAGGCGAAGTGCCGAAATAGGCTTATCGGGCGACATAAACCCGGCTCCCGCAGGATGAGGGTTAAGACTAATATTAAATTTGCATGAAAATATGTTGAATTGCGCGACATCGCTTGAACTGTGGCCGATCACCCCTCCACACCTTAGCAAAGCAGTATCGGGAAAACCCGCAATTACGTCATTGGTAACCTGTTTAGTTTTAGCAGTTTTAACATTGTATTACTGTAAAACTCTCTGGTTTTAGGCAGTCAATCACATGCCGCCTCGCGATCACACGCCTCTTGCATGCCAGCAACTCGCGTGTTTGGGACCGTGATTTAGTTTCCAGCTCAAGTGTTTTATCAATGGATGGGCGGTAATTTTAAATTGGTAAGTAAAGTGTAGGCCTACTACACACAAAGATCTGAAATTTTACAGCAATAAAGAAAACGCATGGGGCGCTTGTCGGTGGCTTATCTCTCAAAATCGGTGGATCGGTAGTTTGACCAAAAAGTAGGTAATATACCGATTTTTTCTGTAGGGTTGGCAGGTATGAAATCGCTTATCAGAGGGTAAAACCCACTCTGTAAAGCAATGGAGGAAACAGTAAAAAAAAACCAACAGCTTTATAGACTCCGATTGCATAATATGGCAATTACTCACTCGTTCTCTCCCGTGTCTATGTTGACAAGGTGGAAACTAACAATCCCTGAGTGGTATGCTATACCAATTGCTGAGCCATCTGGAGCAAATGCTGCATTAACAACAGCCTGTGGACATAATACAGATTTTAACAGTGCTTAGGAGAGGACATAAATATATATATTTAAAAATACTCATAGTCAAGAAAATTTCCCTTCAACTTATCATTAAGAAAAACACATTTTTAGAACAATGCAGAGGGGCCTACTACTGGCTAAAAAAAAAAATTGTGAATTTTTCTGGCACCACCGGAAAGCTCACGTTGGCACTCAACATTTATGGATCATAACATTGCCTTACACATTTTGTATCATGACTAATTTTGCAACGATTGATCAGAAAACAGAGCTCAGAAAAACAAATTCTATGTTTTCTAACATGTTGATTAGCAAATGATTCTTTACAGAGGCACACACGACGATATAAGAGTCAATTTCCTCCAACCGGGCCAGTGTCTGGAAGACTGTATAAAAACAATAAAGGAACAGCCCTCCCATAAAACTACCTACACACAAAACATGAAATAATCAGTACGGCAGCCATGACCTACCATGTCTTCACTCCAAGCATCTACCGTAGGAAAAAAAACCCTAGCCATATCAGTCAATCAGTACTCGGCTGAGAGCACAAGGAAAAAAAAAAAGCAACATAAGCAGTAATCCCTTTTAGGCTATAAACGCTAGAACACGAAGAAATAGAAAAGGCTTCTATCTTACACCATCTTCTCTTTTTGGGTTGGGTTCTATAACCATGACACCTCCATTTTCCACGCTCTTTGAAGTCACTGGTTCAGGGCCCGCCTCTTTTGCAACTAAGTCCACATTCCATACTTCAGCCTGAGGACACAACACAAAAGTACACCCTCTGTTAATCATTCACATGGGAACAGCTCAGATTTCCCACGACGTAGCAACAAACAGTTTGTTTATTTGCGAGGCATCGTGGTGGAATCAGGCTCTCGTCAATTTTAGGGCATGTAGAGTAATTGGTATCATCTTAAAGCTTGTTCATTTGTCTTTATTTGGATGGAAAAATATCCATTTACCTTAAATACAAGTCGGGATATGTGCGAATGAAGGAGGAGGGGGGGTTACCTTTTTTCAGAGGTAAAATTAGTGAGAAAATGGCAGCAAAGATTAGTTATTTCCTTAGCTTAACCCTCGTCCTGCGGGAGCCAGGTTTATGTTGCCCGATAAGTCTATTTCGGCACCTCGCCTACGTTCTGGTCCCGAATCAGTGTAGCCCTGGCTCAGCGCACGCGCATCATCTTACGTGTCATTCGGGTCCCGAGTCGGATCCCCATTCACGCAGTCAAGTGTGTGTGCGTCAGTCTGCTTGAGTTTGTTTGCGTCTGTGGCCTTCTTCTAGAACTGCCTGCGTTGGTTCGTAATCGAGGCATTCGTCTCATTCAAAACATGCCAAGTTGGTAGCTCTAGATGTATGCCCAATGAAATTATAGAAGAAATTGACCCACTTAGCCATGAGGAGCTCGAAAGGATAGTCAGGAAACAAGACTTCCATTTTTCAATACAAAATATTTCAAATGAGCTTGATTTTGTATGCAATGATACTACCTGATAAAAAATAAGCTTGTTTGATAGTTTTGAATACCATTGTGCAGGTACAAAGAACAATTTGAGTGTAAAACATTCGGAAATTGACCTATATTATCCCCTTTCGAACCACAGGTCATTCATAACAACAAGAGCGTCCAGAAAGGTTATTCGAATGGGCGTAATTACTCGTAATATCTTATCAGCTTGTGAGAGGGGGTTATTCATGTGTTTGTAACACTTTATAAATAGAAAGCTATGAAAGATAGAGCGTTATTTTCATCATCGGTTAATACACTCCCGCAGTATTCATGGCGAAAACACACGTTTCCCGGCGGCCTGCCCGGCACGTCCGACGTAATCGGTTGCTGATAAGATTCGCATCTCGGCACAGACACAGGACAAGAGTTAAGAGTCCGTGATAACTGAAAATTTACAATTTTGTGCCTTTACTCAACGCTTTTCAGAAAAATCCAGACAGAAATAAGTTCTTTAATGGGCATGAAAGGCGTGGAGCCAAAAAACAAAAATTTGATAAAAATTCACAAACCTGCGGAAAAATGCAAGTTTCTTCACTTTGATTATTTTGATGAGAGCCTGATTCCACCACGCTGCCTCACATTTGTTTTTCTCATGAAATTAAATATCATGCTAGATATGTGATAGGTTATTCTAAAAACTCAAAAATAAACTACAGAGCAAAAGAAAAAGTGAGGTAACAAATTAATACAATTTTATTGTAAACATGAAGTGTCAATATTTTTTCCTAAAGCTAAGGTCACTGACTTTGACCCTCCACATACATGATTACCAGACTCAGCACACAGATAAAGTGTGTTAATTTACATGTCTGCTTTCGGGGAAACAAACAACTTTACAATTTTTCAACAAAAACTCTTCAGACCTTACAATAGGACAGTTACAAGACCATTTTTAATGCTAACACAATGTGCTAGATGTATTTCAAAAAGAATTTATCAAACTGAGGTATATATCTCACAGACAACAGAAAAATGGCAATAGAAGAGTACCTATGCATTGAAAATTGAGGGTGGATAAAACCAAACTTTCATACAGTATTTCTTGTTTCATCTCATAAGGTAACAATAGCTATTGTTATGTCACATACACGCGAGCCATGCAGCAGAACCAACATCTTTGATGCATCCACTCCATCATCCTCATAATCCTGGTCTGGCATGAAAGGACACCAGATTACACGTGCCCAGCTACGAAAACTGGATTCAAGATCAAATGACTCCCTCTCCACGTGTAGCAACAGCTTTGAGCTACATTTGGTCAAGAAAAATAGTATAAGCTGGTAACGTAATAAAACTAGAAGAACACATACATACGAAAGACAAAATTTACAGTCAAATAATCTCCCAAATAGCAGCTGAACATAAAATAGAAACACACCATTTGACAAATAAAACGTTTAGAGACGTTTCGGTAGTCTAAATTCCATTTTCCAACTTTATACCAAGATTTCTAAAATTTTTCCTCAACTCCAGATGCATAAAAAAACACTTTGTATCCACTTGAGATATCAACATGAAACAAATATATACTCAGAAATAATGTTGATTCAAATGATCAAAAACATACAAATTCACTTTTGGTCCCACGTGAGGGTTTTTCCCATGTATCAAAATACAGGGAAATCAATTTCTTACTAAACAGTTGAAAGAAAAAAGTAATTTGTGTGCAAAGTGGTGGTTTGCGTGGGTTTAAAAGTCTGGAATGGAATTGAACAGATTAACTACTTATTGATTTGTGAAATGCAGTTCACGGAACAGAACAAGTTAAAGGATACATGATGTAATCTCCTTCCATGACGAAGGAGTGCACATACAGGCTTCCAGTTTCATCGACAGCTGCTAAGTAGACATCATCAGACAAAGCAAAGGCAATGTCGAGCACATTTCCACTGAATGTTTTGAGCAGTACGCGATGTGCTGTCTTGCGGGAGATCACTCGAACATTGCCACCAGACTGACCTGTAACAAACCAGACAAAAGGGACATCAGAGGTCAACTCAGCAGGCAACAGCAGAAGATTAGAAAAGTTCAACAAAAACTACACCAAAACCCCCCCCCCCCCCATACATAGCAAAGGAACAATTACACACACACACACACGTAAACAAAAAAACCCAAAAAAACAACCCCCCCCCCCAACAATGTACACTCATGACGCTAATAAAACCGAACTGCACGGAACATTCTTGACACATTTCACACCACACACGCCGATTCCCCGCTCAAAGAGATATCTTTAAGAAATCAACAACCCTATCATTTATTCACTATGGCTATTTAAGAAATATTTTAAATAATGGACAGTTCCTTGTCTTTTTGTAGGAGAATTTTTTCTAATTGTCTGAAAGAACGTTGTCAAAATGTGCGCACATGAATTTGTATGGTGTTAGTATGAAGGCGTTTTTAATCTCCTATGTACGCCTTGGGCCCATGTTGTGGGGAAAGGCGGGATACAAATGCTCTTATTATTATGGTTCCCTTGCAAAAATAACAGGGAGATGGCACTCAAAAGACGATCTACTACTCAAATCAAACCATTTTAGAGCACATGTGAATGTAAGTCGGTTAGTTTGAACAGTCTTATTGACGGCAAAGAAATCCGACGCAACTGAAAGGAGTTGAATGAGTCTATAAGAATGAGAAAAGTGAAGAGCTATTAAAAGAGGTGAAATTGGGAGAAGAACTCTCAGAGAAAAAACTGATCAAGCTGTAGATTGAGACTGAAACGAATTTTACAGATAATCCTTAAGCGCTATTTTTCACTGAAGCCATTCTGACGGATTTATTTGGTATGAAGAAGGTTGAGAAGAATCGGAATCTGCACTTTGCTCAACTTCATCCCATGCTGACCTGTTTTAGCATCACAATCTCAAAAGTAAAACTTCTCTGACAGAATGTGGACATTTGAAAAATTCCCATCATACAATGGTAACTGAATTTTGACAATAACTACAAGCTCATGTCTTTTTTCTGACAAACCTCTTAAAACATAGGCCACAAAATCTGCATCTCTGTGAACTGCGACCAGATTTCCATGATAATACTTCAGCTCCCAAACATGTTTGACCACAGTGGTAACTTTGACCTGAAAAGAAAATCAGAGGCAAAAAAATCAAATATTTATCAATTCCAGTATAAACCATTAACTACCCCCCCCCCCCCCCCCGCTCCAGGAAAGACAAAGAATAGATACAAACTAGCCTTGCACTTGCTTTCTGCAGCTTAACTCACTTGCGACTGGGCCCTTTCACCAGTCACAAGCGTTGAAGACTGGCGTTTTGGGGGGTATTTCAATAAATCACCACAACTCTCAGAATTACCCTATTGTAATTATTTTTTGACACAGTAAAGTAACATTCAAGCTTAATCTAATACAAAAAACCAAAGTTGTCTAAGTTTAATACTTTAATTTGTATGATTTTTTAAAAATTGGCATGAATTTGATTTTCCAAAAAATTTCCAGAGACGTGACAAGTGGAATGAAATTCACTACAACAACAAAAATAAAAGTTCAAAGTGTTCTGGTTTGATTTGTATACATGTGCGAGTGTTTGGTGAATATATAAAAGCTGGTCTGTGCATTGATTCAGACCCATACACTGAATTACATGAGACAGATGTACGGCACGACGTTGTGATTTCGTTGCGCGAAAAACAACACCGGTACTAGTGCTAGATCTAGCCCTAAAACTACGACTCGGGCCGTGTTCAGGTACATATCCAGGATCCTAACTATTAGACACATCATATTCTGAGACACTAAAACTAGTAAAACGTACAGAAGTATAGAAAACGGCGAAATTATGTGATTTTGGTTCATGCGACTTCTTCGACCGTTACTACGACGCGACTGTCGGATTACTATGAGCTGTATAGAAAAAAACAAAGCGCGAGTTCCGGTCTGTTCAACCCCACTTGGGGTCACTGTCCTTCACCTTCAATAACTTAAAAACTACCGGCCCCAGAGATACGAAACGAAGTCTAGGTAGCTCAGGCTTGGCCAAACAAGGGTACGAGGCGGGTCTCGCGATCCGTGCGTGATTTGTAGAGCGAAAAAAAAATTCCAAAGTTGGTCACGCAGGGCTCGTGTGACCCGTCGCGAGCGTCGCGGCGGGGGTCACGCAACTGTTGTGTGACCCGTCTGAAGTGAGTTAACTCTTTCATACTTACAGTTACTACAACCCCCCCCCCCCCACCCCCCTCCCTAGACGATAGCGTTGGTATACTTTCCCTTCATGTCCAGGCAGATAGTCCAAAAACAAGGCTACAAGTATAGCAAAAGAGAAGTAGCTCTTCTTTCTCAGAGTATCACAATGGTTGAATCTGACCCAGCATGGGTCTCAACTCAGAATTTTTAAAAAGGAGGAACTTTCCGAGTGATCGTGACAGAAGCCCATTTTTGCAACAGAAAGTGGAGGCGCACTGTGGTCTTGTGCGACTTATTTATATTTTACCTTCATCACATTCGCCTATATAAAAATGAATCTTGTTTTGAGCCTGGGAAAAGGCCTAGAACCAGAATATCGACTGCCATGAACCAGTCTAGGTGTAATGATTCATATAATAAACGTGAAAGACAAAACTAATGCTCAAACTCAAAGTAGAGTAATAACTTGAATAGCTCAAGTAAACCTATTCAGTGTGAAAGGTGTAAGAACTGTTGGAGGGCAAGATACAGTGACACTGAAAATCTGCGAATCTTGAACAAAAAGCTAAAATATAGAGACATAATTTACTGTCACCCATCCAATGAAACGCGAACACTTACGCCCCATCCTAAGTTCATTAACACGCTTACAAGTAGTTATGACGGATTATCCCGATTATACACAAGGCATGCACAAACGCGCACTTTACTTTGCAGAAAGCTGTAGTAGATCTAGTAATTAAAATTCTAAATATTAAAATTTGCTTCCAATTCCTTTTCTTTTTTTTGTCCTCTGGTGTTGCGTCCAGCCCTCCCCCCACCCCCGAGTGTATCGTTTTAAAAAAAATCAATAATCTCCCCCCATTCCGGAGTCCCGTACTTCACAGCGCTCAAAACGCGCGCAGGTTCATTGACTGGTCACAATGACGAGCCCGACAAGACGCTAGTATAACTTTCTTTTCTTTTTTTGCCCCCACAAGCGACAGCACAGTGACGAACATTATTTTCAGGGCGACACCACGTTTGTAATGCAGAACCTGCATGTTACAAATGTTGCGTATTCAGCCTTTTACAGACAAATTTCTGAGATCTTGATTTTCCGGTCGAGCCTCGGAGTCACATACAATTCCACTTGCCGCCTTAGCCACCTGTTCGCGTGAAACGTACTCCCAGACTGGGAAAAGCCGAATGAACACCACAATCGCGACCGACAAAAATAAACTTAAAGACGTTATCGGATTTGGTTTTCAAATAATATTCGAGATCTTTTATGTATTTTCCTGCGTCTCGGCGATTTTTTTTTCAAATTCGCGGGTAATTCCCGAGGCCTGGCAGTCACTCTGCTCCCAGCAACTCTCTTTCTGATTGACCCGCTTTCGCAGTACTGGAGTTTAGCGGAGGGCATGGCGGTAGCGGAAATCCGCTAAATAGTGGAATATTGAGACCCATGCCCAGAAATAGTGCATGCATGATTCTTAAAGGTTGTAAATATGGCTAAATGGGGGACCCTTGAGTTGAAACTCCGAAAAAATCAACATTTTGAAAACATAGTGACCCCAACCAAACAAAGAGACACTGAAAAGTTTATTTCGTGATCTACTGTGATATTGTATAATATAACTCACCGGAGCAGTTGATTATTTTTTTAATTTGGCGAAATAGATGAGTAATGAATGCAAACCGATGATCATAACTATAGAAGAAAAAGCAAATAACTTGCCCATACTACACAGCAGTGGAAGTAGGCTTATTAGAGCCAGTTTTCTTTTCCAGCTAATTTCGTAAAGAAATTATCCAGCTAATTTCGTAAAGAATTATTTTTAACGAATTTATAACAATATACATGTGGCATAGTAGGGGGTAATTTCCCAAGTTCTTAGAATTCAGAGCATGCATTAGGATTGATAAGCGTAGAAGGGGTTAACAATTCAATGATTTTGCACAGTAGTTTATTCTTTATAATTTCTCAGAGCAGAGAGTGAGAGCTTCACTATAATCAAGACTATAAAGAATACAGTGGAGTAATAACAATAAAAAGTGACGCATTCAGTGATTACAGTGCAGCCATGTCATAAAAAACAACAACAACCAAACCAAAAAAAAACCCACACCCAGAGAAGGCTTTACCTTATTGCTGCCTGCTGATTTTTCCACATAACTCCCAGATGTTGATGTGGGTGCAGCATGCACTTCAACTTCAGGGCTGTACACATTAATTCCATTTTCATCTGCATTTTCTGCCAAGTTACTAAAAAGAAAGAACAAGGACACCATGAACGGAACAGAAATAAATTGTCAGAGCAGACATGATAAATATAATAAATAATATCAATAACAACTTCACATATTGAGACACACAAGATAAGACAAGCTTCCACAAATCTCAAGCTTGTAAGATTTTCAAAAACAGAATAAACAGGGAAGGTCACATTCACACACACACACACTATAGATCTATATATTTTCTTTCAACTCTCAAAGAAAAAAACCACAAAGCTGTTACCAATACCCTCAGATAAATATTTGAAATTTGTTTGCCAAAACAATACATAGATGCTTATAAATCTGAAACTTTACGTAAATACGTACATGACCTGTGCAGGAGGTCTTCTCTCGCCAATCATTTTCTCTAGGGCTTGTGGTAAAGTATCAGAATCTGCATCATCACCAGATGCCGTGCTGCAGAAGAAATAAATTACTTCCTTACATAAATAATATTATCAATAATCATCGTACATAAAGTACTCTCAGTATTTACACATATTATATTGCTTTATAAATGGGAAAGTTCTCAACTAAAAAGACCGCATGAATTTTAGAACCTATCACAACGTCAACACTATTCTAAAACGTCTTTGAGCCATCAATTCTAAGCTTGAAGAGTTTTTCAACAGACATCAGCATTCCTATAAAACACTGCCATTGCAAATCTTAACCCTTTGCCTCCGCCCTAAGAGAGTAGCTCTACCCACCATCCTACAAGAAAAATCAAAGAGTTAAATCTCTATAATTATTGCTCAAGTTGGAAAAATACTGATTTCTCCATTCCCTAAATATTGCAGAGAGCCTGGTTTCACCGTGATTACCCACAGTTGTATTCCGCATACAACAGAATGAAAACCTTGGTATTGATGAGACTACAAGTTCTTAAATTCTTTCATCTACAATCTTTTTGCCGCTAAAACAACAAAATTGTTTGTCAATTTTCAGCCCATTCCTCAAATGTAAAAAAGTATGTAGTTTCACATAGTTATTAATATTTCCAGTTCCGTTTCCTCTTCTCTATTCCTGTCTATATAAATTATAGGAATTTTCTTCAAAATGCCCACACGTACACAGCCATAACTTTTCTATTTTTATTGATCAACTTTCAAAAGTAAAAAGCATTAAATTTTGCTTGCAGAATATTGATCTTTATATCACTGTAAGTGTATTGTTAATAAGGTTAGATAGGGTACATTTATCTTTTGTGGCATTGCTATTAAACTGACTACACTTTCTACATTGAAAAAACCCTATAATCACTTTTTACACACCTCACACCAAAAACAATTTTTTTAAAAATTCTCTCTATGCCATTTGGAAAGTTTCTTCAGTTCGACAGATCAATGACAGATTTCGTTTCATGGACATACATGATGCACAAAAATCAATAATCAGTTTGCTTAGGCATACATTGTAAATGCTACAAGTGGTATTGCTTTATTCACATAATAAAAGGTCAAGTTCAGCTTGAATATTTTATTTTGTAATTGATCAAATTCAAAGTGAAAACAGATAGAGGACTGTCATAATCAACTCAATTAAACTTACACTTCAATAATGCTGGAGCCAAGGCTTTGACTTGCACATATTGGGCCTGAATGAAAGAAATAAAAAACAAGCTAACCATAGAGATCAAATGATTCTAGCAGACAACAAATTTACAACGGTGAGTGCTAGTGAAAACTTGAACATTTTAATGACGCTAAACAAATTTACACCTGTACCAAAAACTGACAACATGCATAGAACAAGAGCAAGTATTAAAATCTCAATGTCAACGGGTGTCCTAATCAACAGGACCGTTTCTACACTACCAAACATTTTGTGGCGTTAGGAATTTACAGATGAAGATGGCAGATGGAGACTGACACTGTAACTAACCAGTCAACAAATCTCATTTCACATGACAAATTTCTAGCCACTTTGGACAAGGTTTTCATAATATAAATAAAGAGCATTCTCCAGTTTTGGCACCAAGAATACTGGATATCGATACCGACTTAATACTTAGTATCGATGTTTTATCCGAAAAAGAGCGAGAGATGCGCTGTTATTTTTCAGTGGGCCACCTCTATTCTTATCAGTGGTGAGAATAGTGCAGTTGTAGGCCTCTCACCCGGGGCCTAGCCACCTAGCCGTACTTATTTTAGGCCCTATTACTACTACAGTAGTCTCCGCCAAAGATCCCACTGCTTACGATCCCGGTTCGCTTAAGATCCCGCTGTTTTAAGAAAACATAATTTTTACTATACAAAAGTCACCCCTAAGATCCTGCTCTGATTCACTCTGAGGGTCTACATTCGGCTAAGAGCCCGCATTTCAGATCTTAATTTGCCAAACGAAAACCCGGGCGGGACAGCCGATCAACCAAGAGTAAAAAGTTGAGATCAATAAACTGTCCGTTGCCACTATCGCGAATGTGATCACATATACGTTGTAAAACTCGATGAAGCGACACAAAGTTTGCCCCAGACGGGATCACACCGGGGTGAGAACTGACCGACATATTTGTTTTCCCCGAACATCGCACTCACACCTGCGCTCTCTCCCTAAACTTACATCACTCGCTGGGTGGGTTGGGCCTACACGTTCGCTCCAGGGACGATCACATTGAACTGTGAACTCTTCCCTGACCATTGCAGAAGTTGTCTCTCCTCCCAAATTTGCGAGACAGATTGAGTTTTAATTGGTGTGTTCACAAAGTAATGGTGTGTAACGACAAAGGCTGGAGGGGAACTCGGTCAGAGATGGAAAGCTATAAATTTTCCACAGGGAAGAGGGAGGGGCAACTGGATAAGCGTAGATCTTGAGACTCATGATAGGATAATAAGTGAAAATGGCACGCCTCATCCCACTATGCACTGTGATAGGTCATCAAGGTTAACCACTCTTTGCTCGTCATACGTCATAAACCCACCAAGCGGTCACGTCAGTACATTTTAGAGTGGAGGCAGACCATTTTACCGATTGTGAGCCTTAACATGGGTCACCACAGATTCTTCCCTGGGTTCGTCGGTTAAGATCCCGGTTTGCCTAAGATCCCGCTTTTCCTTGCTCCCGAATCTTAGATACTGTTGGCGGGTACCGACGAAACTCAGTGTCGACACTTTCTCGGTACTGGGTGCCGAGAACCACCAGTACCGGTGCCAGGAGTGACATCAGGGGGTGACGTCATAGACTGTGCATCTCCTGTCTCGATCAGCGCCGTCGCCACCCCCCCCCTAAAAAAAACCCCCACACACGTCAGATTTGGAGAGGCGAACTGTGACGCAAAATACCTTTGAAGTTTGCCGCCGCGTGGGATAAGACTTGGCATGCAAAATTTTTAAAATAATTATTGCCGCTAAAAATGGATTTCATTTTCGGAATCTGCGTATCAAAATATGCAAAGTGGCTCGCGACAAACCTGATTTGATGCCATATATTTAAATTTAAACAAACTTCGTTTTTGATTGCCAATTTTGAATCAAGTCCTGTATCAAGGTCACCAGCTGCGTTGTGTGCATCTGACATCACAGCTGCTAGGCCAAGGGCCTTCACACAGCACACTTCTCATAGCCCGGTTAAAAAACCGTAGGTGTCGGCCTATACTGGACGTTCTCTCTGAGCGTCGAGGTGTCGGCTCCTTCCCAGAGCCGGTACTAACCGTTGGTGTCGGCTCCTTCCCAGAGCCGGTACTGGAGGCCAAGTGTCGGTACTGACACCTCCTTCGGTAGAACCGGGAGTTCCGGTACTGGGTACCGGTACCTGCCCATCCCTAATCTTAGGCAGAGACGACTGTTTAAGAAACTTGTTGAGTACACAGGTATCATTAGTAATTATTCAGGTTTAAAACACAATGACATGCACTGTCAGTAAGTCGAGTAAGGCACCTTTTGGATTCGTCTCAAATACAAATACTGACTTCAGGTATTGCAAACTAAAAATTTATTGACATTTCAGTAGAATTTAGGACTATTTATTGCTATTTGTCAGTCTAGCCATCATATAAGTACTGCTAGTCCAGCCGTCATAAGTAAGGCTAGCCTGCCAGTCTAGCTGCACTTCTTGTACAGCTAGCCTAGGCCTAGCAGTCTAGCCGTCATTAAGTACTTTTCCTTACGGTAACTTTATGGAAGAGGCTGGCCGTACTTAATGATGGCTAGACTGACAAACAGCAAATAACAGGCCTACTGAATTGTAAATAAATTTTTAGTTTGCAGAATCTAAAGTCTAAAGTATATTAATTGTATTTGAGACGAAACCAAAAGGCGAATGTATATGTGCATGTATGTATTTTAAACCTGAATAATTACTTATGACTGTCCCCGTAGGATATGCGATTTTTTCCCGCTCTCTTGCGATTCCGTCTTACACAGGTTCGACTGTATATGTTACAGTAAGAACGCGTACCTAGTGAATACGCGTAATCACTGAATATTTCAGTGAAAATGCGTAATCCCTGTTTCACTCGGAGATTTCACGGAATCACTAAAATAATCAGGAATTACGTGAAATCCCTGAAAAATGGTCACAGTAATTACGCGTAATCACTGATGAGACATGTGTAGTATAATATACTTTTGTAAAAGTTTATTCCTTAAATAGTCAGTTCGGTAACAGACACACACACACTCTCTCTCTCTTCTCTCTCACACCCCCCCCCCCCCACACACACACACTCACATGCTCCAGAATCTAAAAACTAAGCATTTAAAAATTCTTAAAAAATGACCAGGCACATGCAAAATTTTATTGCTTAAATAGTCAGTTCAGTAAAAGAATCTCTCTCTCTCTCTTTCTCTCCCCCTTCTCTCTCTCTCTCTCACACACCCGCTCCACAATCTAAAAACTAAGCATTTAATTTTTTTTAAATGACAGACACCACTGTCGTTGTTGTTGTTGTTTCAGTTTTCAGTTAAATACTTAAGACTAAAATCCATTGACGTCGTCACTTGTTACAACAACTGAGGCTGCTATGACAGTGTAAGTTACACTAAAGCCCTGCTTTGCGGCATTTACATCGGCTTGAACTACACTTTTTGGCACCAGTACAGTTGCATCTTGTGAAGCCTTGTTCACCTGGAGAGGATTGAACAATTTTTTCGGTGTTTATGTCGTCAGTGTTCAGAAGACGCTCAGGGCACAGATCGAACTGATTTCTGGAATACAAACCAGCTTTTACGGCTATCTTCTCGTCTGTCAATTATGACACCAAGGATATTTCTAGGATCGCCTCTTCTTCGATCAACAAGTGGAACTGGCTTACACACGTTGTCTCCTTGTTTGCCAGTATATCTGTGTTACAGTAAGAACACGTAGATCAATCTAGTTAATACGTGTAATCACTGAATATTTCAGTGAAAACGCGTAATCCCCGTACAGTGGCGGGGCTATTACGTGAATTCACTGAATGCCCAGTACATAGTAAAAACATGTTAAATGATAGGTCTAATTTTAGGGATTTCGCATAATCACTAGAAATTTCAGTGATTACATGAAACCCCTGAGTGAAACGGGGATTACATGTATTCGCTTAAATATTCAGTGATTATGCGTATTCTCTAGGTACGCATTCTTACTGTAACATAAATAAAAATGAATCTTGTTTTCAGCCTGGGAAAAGGCCTAGAATCAGAATATCGACTGTCATGAACCAGTCTGGGTGTAATGATTCATATAATAAACGTGAAAGACAAAACTAATGCTCAAACTCAAAGTAGAGTAATAACTTGAATAGCACAAGTAAACCTATTCAGTGTGACAGGTGTAAGAACTGTTGGAGGGCAAGATGCAGTGACACTGAACATCTGCGAATCTTGAACAAAAAGCTAAAATATAGAGACAAAATTTACTGTCACCCATCCAATGAAACGCGAACACTTAAGTCCCTGCTCTAAATTCATTAACACGCTTACAAGTAGTTATGACAGATCCCGATTATACACAAGGCATGCACAAACACGCACTTTACTTTGCAGAGAGCTGTAGTAGTAATCAAAATTCTAAATATTAAAATTTGCTTCCAATTATTTTTCTTTTTTTGTCATCTGGTGTTGTGTCCAGCCCTCCCCCCATCCCCGAGTGCATCTTTTTTAAAAATCAATAATCTCACCCCCATTCCGGAGTCCTGTACTTCACAGCGCTCAGATTCATTGACCGGTCACAATGATGAGCCCAACAAGACGTTTGTTATAACTTTCTTTTTTTTTTGCCCCCCACAAGCGACAGCACAGTGACGAATATTATTTTCATGGCGACATCACGTTTGTAATGCAGAATCTGCATGATGTTACAAATGCTGCGTATTCAAACTTTTACCAACAAATTTCTGAGATCTTGATTTTCCGGTTGAGCCTCGGTGTCGCATACAATTCCACTTGCCGCCATAGAAGCCTGTTCGCGAGAAACATACTCTCAGACCCGGAAAAGCCGAATTAACATCACAATCGTGACCGGCAAAAACTGAACTTAAAGACGTAATCGGATTTGGTTTTAAAATATTATATTTGATATATCTTTTATGTATATCCCCGCGTCTCGGCGATTTATTTTCAAATTCCCGAGGCCTGGCAGTCACTCTGCTCCCAGCAACTCTCTGTCAATTGACCCGCTTTCGCGGTAGCGGAGTTTAGAGGAGGAAATGGCGGTAGCGGAAATCCACTAAATAGTGGAATATTGAGACCCATGCAGCAAAACATCAAATTATGGTAAAATTCAGCATGTCCCCCTGAAACCCCCACCATACTTTTATTTGGTCAGGGGGGCACTTTGGGCCAAAACCGGCGAATAAGAATCGCGGGGTGGGAACTACCGGAAAAGCGCCATGCATGGCAGGTAGGCTACAATAGGCTAGGGGAGTGGCTATCCTCACCCGGGGTGAGAATAAAAATACGATCGACCTCTAACTCCGGGTGAGACTTGCTACCGTTGGCTATTCTCACCCGGTGTGAAACAAGGCCTGTTCGGAATACTGTCTTTTGGTGTGGATGATCAAATTGATTTTAAAAAACAGAAAAAATTACGTTATAGCACAAAAGTAAGCTAATTTAATTGTCTACAAAGATGCTATGGCTATTTCACTTTTCGAATCGAGCCAAACTACGCGGGTCGCCATTTTGTTTTACCCGGAAGTTCTCACAAGAACAACTCCTCCCCTCTTCTCTCTCTCTGAATACTGTCTAGGCTATCGGTGTGGACGATCAAATTGACCAAAACAAAGTTAAAAAAGGTAGTGTCAATTGCCACCGAGTGACGGGGTGGCAATTGACAAAAATTGACTTTTTGTCAATTGCCACCCAGTAAATTGGAGCTCTTTTGTGTTTGTGGGTAGATCTAGCTTATTGTGTTCGAGTGCTCGGTGCTGTGCGTTCGTCTCTGTGTGTGTGTGTGTCTTTTCCTGACCCCCGTCCCCCGATATAACGTGAATTTCTGCTCGAGTTTGCGTGCGTTTGTGACCTTCTAGGCCTACTTCTAGAATTGCCTGAGTTAGTTCTACACCAAAGTGTAGGCTAAGGCTAGCCTAGATCTAGATCTAGATATGTCTCATTGAAAACATGCCAAGTTGGTACCGTAGCTCTAGACTAGATGCTCGTCCAATGAAATTAGTTGAGAACAAATTGACATTATGTATTATAATGCTAAAGATAGTGTTGTTTTCAGACTTGACACCGCTTCACTCGGTGGCAATTGACAAAAAGTCAATTTTTGTCAATTGCCACCGCGTCACTCGGTGGCAATTGACGCTTCTGTTAAAAAATGATGTTTAAACATTTTTAAAGTAAATTAATTTGGTCGTCTACACAGATGCTACGGCTATTTAACTTTTCGAATCGAGCCGAAGTACGCGGGTCGCCATTTTGTTTTGCCTGGAATTTTTCGCACTACTCCTCTCTCTCTCTCCACTGCCCACAGACAAAATTGCACACTTTTAGGCTTCCGTAGGCCTGGATTCTAGTAATGGAATGTTTGTTCACAGCACAGAATTCGGCGCTTTATCGGTAGTTCCCACCCCGCATTTGTTATTCGTCGGTTTTGGCCCCAAGAGTAGGGGGGTTTCAGGGGGGCAAGGCCCCCCTGACCTAATAAAAACATGGTGGGGGGTTTCAGGGGGGCATGCCCCCCTGAATTTTATCACAATTTAATGTTTTGCAGTTGTTAGGTTTGATATCCTAGCTTGCCGCAAATCAGACGTATATAGATCTAGATCAGGCTCAATCAAATAAGGGGGGTGGGAACTACCGAAAAAGTGCCCAGAATTCTACAATTCTGTTATCACAGCGTAGAATTCTGTGGTTCAGGGAAGTGGCTATTCTCATCCGGGGTAAGAATAGAAAAACAATCTACCTCTCACCCCGGGTGAGACTTGCCAGCGTAGGCTATTCTCACCCGGTGCGAAACCTGCTTTTCCTCATTTTGGAATACTGTCTATCGGTGTGGATGATCAAATTGATAAAAGCCAAGAAAAAATTACACAGCACAAAAGTAAGCTAATATGATCCTCCTCAAAGATGCTATGGCTATTTCACTGTTCGAATCGAGCCGAACTACGCGGGTCGCCATTTTGTTTTGCCCGGAAGTTTTCGCAAGATCTACTCCTCCCTTCTCTCTCTTTCTGAATACTGTCGATCGGTGTGGACGATCAAATTGACCTAAACAAAGTTAAAAAATGATGTTAAAACACAAAAGTCAAAGTAAATTAATTTGGTTGTCTACAAAGATGCTACGGCTATTTAACTTTTCGAATCGAGCCGAACTACGCGGGTCGCCATTTTGTTTTGACCAGAAGTTCTCGCGCTACTCCTCTCTCTCTCTCTTTCCACAGACAAAATTGTACGCTTTTAGTAGGCTACATTTGTAATGGAACGTTTGTTCACGGCACAGAATTCTACAATTTTTCTGTTATCACAGTGTAGAATTCTGTGGTTTAGGGTGAACGCAAAATTTGTTGGCCTAGATCTAGGCTATAACGGTGAACGCGCACCGAGAATAGAGGTGGCCGTGGTTCAGGGTCAACGCAACACTGGTTGACCTAGATCTAGGCTATAACGGCGAACACACACCGAGTGAGAATAGCCAAAAGACTCGCCTGTGCTATTCTCACCCGGGGTGAGAATAGAGAGTGGAGGTGGCCATTATATATAAAGTCTATAGTGTATAGGAGTATAGGCTAGTACGATCTTTGGTGCCATAATTGGCTCATCATACTATGACTGTCATGTAGTCTCATGATCGGAGGGGGTATCCCAGTCTGACGTCACACAAAATGGCTGCCTTACCTAAAAATAGTTTACGTCGATCTACGTTTAGTCGTAGAGTCTAGATCTAGATTCTAGATGTAGATCTACATGTCATTTATTTATAAGATGTGACATGATTATGATGATCTGGGACGCTGGGCCTGGTCAGTCAGCAAACAGGCCTAATTTTGAGTATCTAAATGTAGATCTAATCTAGATCAAAACAAAATATGCCGATATAATCGTATTATGTAATGATTAGTACACTCATTATTGTGGGTTAGCAGTTATTTTGAAAAAAAATGGGCACCTGTCCCTCCTTCTGTGTTTAACGCTTGCAACTCGCGAAGAAACAAACTCGTGTCAGTGCTTGCTGTTGCAATAGAGCCGCCGTCATCACTGTCCATATCTTATAAATAAACAAAACAATAGTCTCTATACCTCCAAAACGTAATTATCAATGACTTTCTTTTATTTCCTTCATTTACAGGGCATGCTGATTGTCTTTTATGCCAAACTTCTCGGACGGCGACTCGTTCGGCGTCTGTATTCGACTGTATTGCTTCTCAAAACACCGCAATTCAATGGCGGCATTACAGTCTCGGTGCAAATGGCAAATGGTGGTTCGGCAGATAGGCTAGATGCTTCTCTGTTGACAGAATGTATTTAATCAACCTTTGCAGAGGAGGAAACACATTTTTGATAAATATGTTGTACAATTAGTGATGCTAACACAGAAGGGTAAAGAGGAAATTAATTTTGGCTATATCTCTGACCATAATTTGTTGGAAAAAATTAGAATAGTGTTATAATGGTTATCCATACTTTCAGTAAAACTTGAAAACAAATAACTGCGGTGACTACTAGGCTACGCAGTGTACTCCAACAATTAGAAACAACGACAACAACAAAGTAACATCTCAGCTCCCAGTACGTATGCATGTTCGCTTAAATTTTATACGCTCCTGCAAGATTCATAATATAAAATTTTGTTAAGCAGTTAGATCTAGACTAGATGTAGTGTTTTGATTACTAATTAGCAAAGGGGCTGTTACAAACTAATTGCAAAACACAAATTCTTTGAGAACGTATTTGGGTTTCAATCAAATGTTTCTAAAGTTTCTTCTGCTCAGAATCTTATTTTGTACCACCGGGGTTGTATTCTTCACATTTAAGAATACAGTAGTCTCCGCCTAAGATCCCACCGCTTAGGATCCCAGTTCGCTTAAGATCCCGCTGTTTTAAGAAAACACAATTTTTACTATACAAAAGTCACCGCTAAGATCCCGCTCTGATTCACTCTGAAGGTTTACATTCGGCTAAGATCTCGCATTTCAGATCATAATTTGCGGAACAAAAACCCAGGCGGGCACAGCGGATCAAAACAAGAGTGAAAAGTTGAGATCAATAAACTGTCCGTCGCGTCAAAGATCAGCCACTATGGTAAATGTGATCACATACTATACACGTAAAACTGGATGAAGCGATACAATGTTTGCCCCCGACGGGATCACACTGGGATGTGAACTGACGTGTTTGTTTTCTCCACTCATATCACTTATACCTGAGCTATCTCCCTAAACTTAAATCACTTTGCTGGGTGGATAGGGCCAACCCGTTTGTTCCAGGCGGGATCACATCAAACCATGAACTCTTCCCTGACCGCTGCAGTAGGCGTTGATTGCAGCAGTTGTCTCTACGCCCGAATTTGCTAGACAGACTGAATTTTAATCGATGTGTTCACAACGTAATGGTGTGTAACGACAAAGGCGTTTGGGGAGGGGGGGGGAAACTCGGCCAGAGATGGAAAGCTATAAATTTTCGACAGGTAAAGGGGAGGGGCAACTGCGTGGATCTTGAGACTCGTGGTAGGATAATAAGTGAAAATGACACGCCTCATGGCTCTACGCACTGTGATAGGCCATCAAGGTTAACAACTCTTTGCTTGCCATATATCATAAAACCCACCTAGGGGTCTCGTCAGTTCATTTTAGAGTGGAGGGAGACCATTTTATCAATTGTAAGCCTTAACATGGGTCCCCATAGATTCTTCCCTGGGATCGTCGGTTAAGATCCCGGTTTGCCTAAGATCCCGCATTTCCTTGCTCCCGAGCACCGGGATCTTAGGCGGAGACTACTGTACCTGTAGTACGAAGATCTCTTTGAAACTTTTAGTATTTCTCAAAATATCATTTTGACTGACTGCTATGTGAAGCATACGGATCGGAATAACGAGTAAATTTCCTTTTTGGAAAGTGATGACACAGAGTTCCCCACGTAACGGATACGATAGTAAAGCACGGCGTACCGTACGGTAAAAGTAAGCCGGTTTTAGTCAGTGACGACAGTGAAGTATTTTAAATATTTTGGCCTGCTTCAAGTGTTCTATCCCATGAGATGAAGGAAAACGAAGCATTTATCCTTGACCGATCGATCATTCGTTGTTTTCCCTTACACTGAGCTCTGGCCCAGAGCTCGCCAGTGCAAGGGAAAACGACGAACTCTCAATTACGCAACAATGCATTAGGATATACATATTATATATATATATATACATACACATATATGTAAAAAATGTATACGCCTACCTAAGATGTTTCAATTGCCCTATCTCGCGTCCGCCCGTGTTATTATACGAGTGTAAACGAACGTTCCAGCGCTCTCGAGTTGAAAGCGTGTAGTTTTGTCTGCGGGCAGTATGTGTGTGTGTGTGTGTGTGTGTGAGAGAGAGAGAGAGAGAGAGAGAGAGAGAGAGAGAGAGAGAGAGAGTGCGTGTGTAAGTGTACGTGTGCTCGTCCATATATGTGGTGAAAGCGTTAAAAAAGCACATTGTTACCGGCTGTTAGATGCACAAAATGTTTCCGGCCAAAATCCAGCAAGTACTTCATGAACGCCGCCAAAAAATATTTTTACGCATGTTCGTGCGTAAAGATCTAGCAGCATTAAAAAAAGCTGATTTTCTCCAAAGTGCTACTAAAATGGTTGTAGCAGATTTTGTATCTCAGCCCCTCATTTATAGATTATTGTGCCTTTCAGTCACGTCTCAGGGCCACCAATAAACCTTCTATGACATATTTTGTCGCTGCGCCATGTGTGCTGGTTTGTCATGATGGACACTTGTCTCCCTTTGTTGTGAGTTGCTCAATATTGTGATGACACCGGTTGCTCATAATTGGTCACTGACACGTACTGTGACCTGACATTGACAACTGACACTCATCCATCACTGACAGCTGTTAGTGAGTAGTTGGCGGGTGCTCTGGTGTAGTTTGCTCCTTCTTTCCTATCAAACATCTATCATCTATATCCCCCCTCCTTTTTTTCTGTGTTTGCTACTCTCTTGTAACACCTCTAGTCTTCCGCACCTATATGACCTTATTGTGTTGTAAGTACCGTAAAACTCGTACAAAAAAATGACAGCTCTGATATCAGTTTTTACTATTTTACAGGAGGGCCAAAAAACTGAATTCTGCTCCCAAGAGAACAAACTCCTTGCAAAATTTCCAAGTCGATATGTTTATGAATACAATTTTGATAATAACTTCCTCAATAACTTTAGAGCAAAAATTAATGTTATTTTCTTGGTAACAGCATTCAGGTTTTTTTGGGTCTCTCCTTTAAATTATAAAAACTACAAATACTGTACTTTTAAAAGCGGTGACGGCGCTGTCAATAATTGGTCACTGCAACAGCTGTCAATAATTGGTCAGTGACACCACTCACTAATAGATCACTGACAGTTGTCACTCATTTGTCACTGACAGTTGTCACTCATTGGTCACTGACAGTTGTCACTCATTGGTCACTGACAGGTCACTGACACCACTGACTCATAGGGCGGTGCTATACTGACTAAAATTGTCTTTAGGCCTATCCCAAAGGGGAAACATTAACATGTTCTTATGCTCAGTAGAATTGTAAATGGGCTGATCCATCAATGCCATGCTCATAATAGAATATAATAATGAGCTTGGCTTCAATCTTCAAACCGTTGTGGTTATAACATACTCTCACTTACGGCATGGTTCTCTTCGCCCAAGGAATGTGTATCAAAAAGTTTGGCATCAATTTCATAGTTCTAGTTCACCCCAACAGAATGTAGGAGGCTGTTTATTTAAGTTTGTTTATTTTTCTTTAAAAAAACAAAACAAATGGTGGGCGTTTTCATGACAGAGAAGGACGAAAGGGGCTCCTTCACGGAGGTTTTCTCTACAGACTGACAGAAGTTTGCAAGATAAGCACACGGTGGAGGTGCACAAGAACAGAAGAGGTCTAGAATCTACTACTTTGTACTACATGAATTTCAAGTCGGTACCTTGTCGAACCATGAAAATAAGCACCTCAAAAACAGAAATTGTGAAAGTGAGCTTAAACTGTAGTC
>NW_004797395.1:483283-487370 GCF_000002075.1 Aplysia californica
GAGCGTGGAGAAAGAGAGAAAGAAAGAGACAGACAGAAAGAGAGAAAGAGAGAGGGGGGTGGGGTGTTTATATTATAATAAAAATAATTGATTCGCGTCATTTTGTCTCTGCCTGAAAAGGCGCTTCGTTTTCCTTCATGTCATCATGGGATAGAACACTTGAAGCTGGCCAAAATATTAAATATACGTCACTGGCTAGAACCGGCAGTGGACGCTCCCCCTAAACAAAGCTTTATATAAATAGTGCCGTAAAAAATTTGTTGCACAACTTATTCTCAAATATCTTTTTAATGTGTGAATCAATGTCACTCGTATTTTGCACAGCAGTTTGTATCGATTTGTCTTAACTAAATCATATTTGTCCACAACAATTGAGGCTAGATTAAAAAACTTTTCTTTTTTAATTTATATAAAGTACTACAAATCTCCTTCACGTGGGAAAAGGAATTGTTCACAGCACTTCCTGCTTCTCACACATATGTTGTGTACACATGTGGCTTACGTCACTGCTCACCAATGACATTTTTAGTGGCAAAACTAATTACAAGAAATTAATTGATAGTGAACACTTTTATGCAATAAAAGTTCTCAAAACATGCGTTCAATAAAGATAATCTCACAATTAGAAAAATAATGACGGACTTCCTTTTAAAAGCGATATTATCCCAGCTTTAAACCTTTTAAAATCAGTAGACACCACCTGTAGAAATTCTCTCCAGAATCGCGCCAACAACAGCTGCGCCGTCAAAACTGAAGCATATTTAGAAGGACAGAAACATCATGCTCAACTCGAAGATCACAGTAATGCGCTCACTGATCATCTCAATTATTTTTATACGCTAGCGAGTCGTGGACAGTTTATGGGGGGATGTCAAATGCTTTTTAAAAAAGTGAAAACGTACCTAGTATCAAACCTTTATTTAAAGTGAACAAGTACCAAACTGCACAAAGCTGGTGAAATGGAGCCGCCTAAAACCAATCAAAATGGAGACTTCTATAGTTGTCAGCATTGTTTCACTATTGCCCAAATCAATTTCTGGGCATTTCCGGATTCATTATTTAAATTAAGATATATGTATATCCAGGATGCCTGACAAGTTACAGTGTAGTTTCATTTTGTTTGATTATTTCCTTACTAGTTTTTAATTGAAAAATGTTTTATATTTTGGTTTTCTTCTTTTCTTTACTTTTTTCGAAATTTCAAAAAATGTTTTAAGTGTTTGTGGAATGACACTTACAATGCCCTCCAAAAACATACTGTATAGTTTTTGGGGAGTTTCTTTGGTGCTTTTTTATGCATGCTTTTTGAATATGCAATTTTCGCGACTTTTAAAGAAATCTACGAATTGAAGTCGTTTATGGTATATGTTAAGAGGAGTACGACTGCACTGAAACCCAAATACAAGCATGACTCAGGGCGACTCAAATCATGAATTCAAAATGATTTCAGAAAATGGAATAGAAGGCAAAGATTGAAAAAAGAGTATGTGAAAAAAAAAATAGGCGTACTGTAGATTCACTCAGAAAGTTACTAGAAACAAACAGTTTAAACTAATTTCCCCCAATTTTTCCTACCTTCAAAGTTGTCATCAAATTCAAAATTTACTTCACCTTACAGGCATGAGTATAATTACTTCCAGGTAGGCCTACTTCTTAGGCAGGTGCAAATAAATAAGCAATTAAAGTGACGGGTAGTTATTTCAGTTCCTAAAGTGTCTTCTGTCTCAATGTCCTGGTATCCAGCTGTTTTGGATTACAATAGCTGATAAACTTTTACAGTGTGGAGTGGGACTCCCCATCATCAGGAACACACAAGCTACTTGACAGGTCTCATATCATTGTCTATTCTTTGCAACATTATTTTTTGTATGCAGATCATTCATAATTTTGTCTCATCAGATACGTAGATAAATTGTGACAAGTATTATTAGCATGATTGTCGTCATTATCATCAAATCATGTTATATAGTTAGGAATTGCCATTAGTTTTTATGTACACCATCCAACCCCCCCCCAAACCCAAGTAGTCACTCAACAATGATTTTTTTTACTTTATGATTTATAACAAGTCCTTTTGTTATCCGAGGTAAAGAGTGCCCTGCTGATTTTTGTTTTTACTTCTGCTTTGAGATTTTTTTCCATAATATGAAAGCTTCTTATGTTGAGCATTTATCTTGTAACTACATGTTCAGTCAAAATTGTCCAAGACAGCCACCCATTGTTGAGGAGAAAAATGGTTTACTTGGACACTTCCTAGACCTCGTGGACAGTGTCTATATAATATATTAGAAAAAATATAAGGGAATGAGTGAGAAGTGGTCATTTGTTCAGTGATCGTCTTAGACAGTTTCGACTGTATTTTCTAAACTGCAATTATGACAAGTAGACGGCATCAGTGATGGTAGTGATTGGATAATCTAAATGCATACAACTCAGACCTATAAATTCATTTGGGATCTGTCTTTCACAGAACAAATTTGGGGAAAAGAATATTTTGTGTTTTCTCTGAAATCTTCTAATACTAGGGCTGGGCGGCTAGGTTCCCGATTAATGAAAGCTAGGTGGAATCGTAGGAATCGACTCCGAACCCAATTACTTACTTTCTAATAAAGTGATTTCTTTCGGTGGTTATCTGGTTGGCTCCGAACATCTTCAGGATTTAGGATAACCTTGATTTCGGAACACTACGAAGCATCAACTTTTATTTTTTCAAAACAATATCTCTTTTCAAAGAAGATGATTTTTATGATTGAATGGACTGGTAACCGTTGGTTTACATAAAAAGGAGTCGGAACTTTTCTTCCGTAACATTAATAGTGGGGATCGGTTCCGGAATCGAGTCTTCGCCCAGCTCTATCTAATACGCTGTTATTGACCACTTCCTCTGCTTTTAAAATTTTAAATTGGCTGTTACTTGTAATTTGCTATTGCACTGCGTCATTGGCTTGGCATACAATAAGGTTTTATTTTTAAAGTACTTTTAATAAAGTTTTTCTTCGAGTGCCAACGAGAAGATTTGTAAGGTAATTTTATACAGATTGCTAGGTCAGCACAATTGATATATATTTATTATATGGAATATTTTATCAATGATTGTTATATTTTTCAATCCTCAACAAACAGCACAATTCGGTTATACATAGGAAGCAGATTGCTTTTACCTTGCTCGTCAGGGCCATACAGGGGAGAGTGGAATGCAACGTTCTGGTAGACAGATAGAGATGCTCAAAAGGATAACTTCCCCACGTTGGAGTCGGAACTTATAGCTTCTGCTTTCAGGAGCACAGAGCCTTATCATTACCACCACAGATGCTTGACAACATATGGAACGGACTATAAAAAACCCGTTATAGCTTAATATCCATCATTCTTTTCCATTATGCTTCTTGAGCTCCATAAGCACATTTAGACGTCAGAAAAAAACTTCTGGTTTTATTGAAAATAGGCATTTTGTTATAGTTGTTGTTTCCACGTCAGCGCAAGTAGTGGAAAAAGTGTCAGAAAACACTGTGGGCTATTCCTTCTTTTGCGTGTGTGTATGTGGGTGTGTGTGTATATGTGTATGTGTGTGTGTGTGTGTGCGTGTGTGTGTGTGTGTGTGTGTGTGTGTGTGTTTGTTCTTAACTTGAAGTACAATTGCTATACAGTCTTCACAAAAAGTTAAGGACCTGTCAGGATAATACGTTGTATTTTCAAAAAATGAGTTTTCGGAAAAGTAATCAGATTTATTTAGTACAATTCGGTAGCAAGGGTAAGTGGTCAACAGTGAATACGGAAACCTCTGTGTGGGTGGCATGTGTGCGTCATGTGGCATGCTAGGCGCATGTGAAAAGCTGAAATTTCGGCAAGTGGTCCTTAACTTTTTGTGAAGACTGTAGATACCCCTGCTCTCCATGGGGAGGTAGGAATAGACTTCAAACAGGATAATTATCTACTTATCATGTTGTGTTGGATATCAAGGATTTATCCACACACACAACGCAGGTGAACACAATACACAAGACAACAACGATTGATAACTCGCCCAAAACTTCATTCAAGTGTACTCACACACACACACACACACACACACACACACACATCTGTT
>NW_004797395.1:490948-495315 GCF_000002075.1 Aplysia californica
CTCTTCTTAAATCCAGCAATCGCACAACTGCTTACATTGAGCCTGTTGAATTCTGACAACTCTAAGAAATCCTGAGCTGGTGCCTGGAAAGGATCATTGTAGAAATAACTTTTTAAATATTCTTCTATTATTTTTCTAGATAAGAGTCAACAACAAGGCTTTTGTGAAACAGAAAAAAAGGAAAGCTTAACTAAACAACGAGGATTACCGCTTGGTGCTAAGCATTACGAATGAAGGGTTTTATCATTTTAGCTGTGTGGGCCATCTCTTCAACCTGACAGAAGCGGTAAACTTTATACAATTCTATCACTTTCGGCTTAAAAACAAAAGCCGTGAATATGCTTTTTGGTGAACGAATCCCGCCGCACCCCACTGACAGAATGTTCAGTGTTTACGTTTCGAATTCGTATCGTCGATAGAAGCTGGAGCTTCTCTTGCTCCCCTGCACTGGCACGTCGTGCATTCACGATTTTCATTGAGAAACGCCAGTTTTGAAACCAGCTCCAGGGAAACTGGCAGACGTTGTCGCTCACCCCCACCCCGTCCCGACCCTGAAATCGCTCCCAGTCTCGTCTCACTGACTCTCGGCGTGAGTAAATTCCTCCAGGGGCGTCCCCGCCTCCCAGCTTGGGTCCCGCCTGGCTCTCATTACAAGCGCGTAAGGAGCAGGTCGAGGGTAGTGCTCACACACTCGCACTCTCTCAATCACACACTCACACACTTGCTCTCACAAGTGTCGGCATCCTGTTGTTTACATGCAGTGCGCGTGTGTGCGTATATGTATGTGTTAGCGTATTTTTGGTACAACACGAAGTTGTTCTTCAGTACAGCTTTGAGTGGTATGCTTAGTGTTTCTAACGCTCAGAGTTGCAGACATCGCAGTCATGAAATTTCAAATAAACTTTTCTTTTCACCAGACGTATGCGTATAAACGATGAGAACGTGAAATATTTTACATGTGCTTACGTCCATAGTTCGTCGCCTAAGATTTGTCTGAAGTGAACAGCTATGACCATAACGTATCATTCTGAAACGATTGGTTATAGGTCTCAGAGTTATAATTAGTTTACGGCATTCTGATATGGTTCTATTGAAGATAGACTACGTCAGCACATAATTTTAAATTGTGCGTTCGTCTTTTTCCGTTGTGGATTTATTAATTGTCAAGTGATTGTTCCATGAGATAGCTGGAAACAAAGGCAGTTTGGACGGATTTTAGAACATCTCGCTACTACCAGGTACGTTAATATTCAATGCAGCATGGTTCTTTCTATCTTTCTAACGTTCACACTTTTCTGTATCACATCTTGCACAGATGTGCGCCCCCCCCCCTCCTCGTCCAGCCCAACATTTCCACCGAACTACATTCCCCTTCCCCGTTACTGTTTTGCCTCTCACTTTCTGTTTACTCTAGATGTTCGGATCTGGATGCTCACGCCCCCTCCCTCCCCCACCCCCGCTTCTTCTCCACGTAAACACAGATGCAGTCTCTCACTCGGCCAACACCAACACTACAACAATAACGAAATATAAGCCTCAGAGAAAAATAGTGCAAGAACTCTTATCTTCGGTCTTTTTTTAAATTTCAAATTTCTACCACATCAATGTTCCAGGGCATGGTAACATCGTGTACGGAGATCACTAATGAGTTGATTCTTTGGCAGAGAGAGGGCGTTTTTTCTGACTTCAGACCCTGTTGTCGGCTTACAAAATCGTACTGTCTGTTGCTTCATTTGTCCCAACTATCATGTCTTTGCTTATCGGCGTGGTTGTGGGGCCCCATGGTATAGGCACATTCCTGCGCCATTTTTCATGATAACTGTCAATGTTCTTCTTTTTATCGTTAGTTGATATGCTCTTCTTTGTCTTTTATGCCCCCCCCCCCCAAATTATGATGTCCAAAACGAGCTCTTCTGTTTGGTTGTTTTTGTGTAAAGAGTTGTGATAGTTCTTGGTGCGCCGCTCACACTGTTGGAATCATGCTGTTGGTATCATGCTATTGGCTAAAGTTGAATGACCCTGGTTCGAATTCCCAGCCGGATATTCCTGCACTTGTGTTGTTTATCGAAGTTTGTAGACTTATCGCCTGCTTGGTTCAGTCCTATTGTAGAAAGACAATAGGTTCGGGGATCCGGTCTCTTAAGTACACTGTAACGGGTAACCTTGAACATAGCGTTAAATCCGTACCGCAAGATACTTGTACAAGTAGTAATTGTTGTTTCCTGTTAGCGTCGTGTATGCAGGCTATACTATACTCTGATATTAACCATGACGATTCTTTTGAAGAAAAGAAGAAGGCTTCGTATTGTTATTATATGCCCTTTGTTGTAATGAATAGTGGACTCGCTTCCTTGTTGATCGCCTACTAAACTTTGTACGCTTAGAGCGAGATTACAAGGTTACACGGTTACACGTAGCGTTACAAAATCTGTTTCATGTTCAAAACTATTATAATTGCTCATCCCTCGGCTCCACCTCCCATTCACCCATGCCATTTTCTTTTTCCGTCCTCCCACCAAGCTTGTTTTCCTTTTTTTATTCTCCCACCAAGTTTGGTTTCTTTGTTAGCCCTCCAAGCTTGGTTTCCTTTTTTTTTATCCTCCTCCATGCTTGGTTTCCTTTTTGGCATCCCACCAATCTTGTTTTCTATTTTTTAAAATCCTCCCACTAAGCTTTCTTTCTTTTTTATACTCCCACCAAGCCGTATTTCACGTTTTTATCCTCCCACCAAGTTTTCTTTCACTTTTTTATCCTCACACCAAGTTTTCTTTCACTTTTTTATCCTCCCACCAAGTTTTCTTTCACTTTTTTATCCTCCCACCAAGCTGTCCTCTTTAGGTGTTGAGTCAATGACTCAATGTACGTATATATATATACAGCGTGACGTCTCAACAAAGTCTCGTGTTGTGCTCTCTCCCATCTCCGTTTGTGCAATAACGGCACCACAGTGACATTTTGGGGCGTTTCACGTTTCTCTGTTCCCGTTCCCATAGCCAGTACCTCCCTCTTTCTCACTTTCTCTGTTCGCTCACGCCCCTTCCTCTCCTAACTCACCGGAAATGCATTGCAAGCACACACACACACACACACACACACACACACACACACACACACACACACACACACACACACATACACACACAAACACAACTTGCGAAGCCTCTGTAGCTTGATCCTTTTAGTACTGCTTTCAAATTTCCCCCTCTTTGTCTTTCCGCTGCGGAGTTCTTTATATATCATATATGTAGGCTATAGTAGTGTATATTCAGGTGTCGGCTAACTTATAAGTTGTGAGTTGTGATTGCAAAAGAGAGAGAGAGAGAGGGGGGGGGAGTGTCGGTACTAGGTAGGTAGGGATCAGTTACATGCAGGTACGGGTGATGTAGAATCTATTTCCGGGGTGTTTTCCTTCTTTTGTGCTGTTCTTTATCCTCTCTTCTGTTACTGATGCTCACTTATGACCGCTTCAAACAAATTTTGTAATGAGTTTTGAGTTTTACGAGTTTTTTTTTTCTTTCTGCACATGTAGTAGTTACATGATGTAGATTTTGCGTCTGCGGGGGTGGGTGGGGGGTGGAGAATCGAGAGAGTAGGAGGAGGAGGAGGAGGAGGAGAGAGAGAGAGAGAGAGAGAGAGAGAGAGAGAGAGAGAGAGAGAGAGAGACTTGCTCACAGTGTTGTAAAATTGTAAGTACGTCTGGCCTGGTCACAACCCTCCCACACCGGCGAGACGCTGTGCTTCTTTATCTCTTGGCTTGTGCTAAGTAAAGCAAGTTGTATCTAATTGTGGCGCCATCAGATAAACGACTCTCATGAATCAAACAGAGCCGCCAGCAACTCAGAAAATGCAGTTTTAACGTTATTGCAATGCAAAACGATGTATACGTTTATAGAAGAGTTTAGCCTATCCCCTTCGCGATCACTTTTGCTCCGATGGTTGCTATGAAAGATTACACATGAGATCTCTACCGCGTAGAATACTTCACTCATTAACCCCCTAGACCTTGAAGTTGATTACGTTGCTAAAGAAATAGGGAAATTTGAAATGGTAATGAATAGACTTCCTTCTTGTTTTTAGGAAGGTTTATCGTTAGTCTATTTCTAGAGAGCAAGTTCTCGTCTGACATAAAACACTGAGTTATGATGCATCTAGGCTAACTTTACTCCTTGACTTATTTTTACTCCTAGACAGATGTCATCTTCATCTAATGTGCAAAATATGGCAAATGGCGGTCCCTTGGGGTTAATTTAAATCTGTACTAGGAGTCTACTTTTAGACTACAAGCTGGGTATCGATTTTTAATTTTTTTTTTTTTTTTTTTTTTTGGGGGGGGTGTTCTTATGCCAGTCTGTTGACTTTCTCGAGGG
>NW_004797395.1:496502-499446 GCF_000002075.1 Aplysia californica
TCCGATAGATAGATAGATAGATAGATAGATAGATAGATAGATAGATAGATAGATAGATAGATAGAAGAATGGGATGCACCTGCCGTCAAAATACGAGGCTGGTTTAATCCCCGACTCAAGACTTGTCCGCCTCTGTTGACCGGACAATGATTTTGACCTGAGACGACCTAGTTTGCACCATTCATCAGATAAAACACCGAAGAATGCCCCCGTGATCTCCCTTACTATCTCCCTGACCTATATAACGCCTTTGTCGACGTTATCTCATTCTCGTGTCCAAAGGCTGGGTGGGTGGAGGTCGCCACTGATAGACTGATAAGTCCTACTTCTCTCTCTCTCTCTCTCTCTCTCTCTCTCTCTCTCTCTCTCTCTCTGTTGTTTTTATGTTTGTCTTGCAACCCCCCAACCGCGAAATGACTTATTGTGTCGATGTGTTTCTATTTTTTGCTAAAACAGACAGAAAACAAAAAGAAGGCAAAGACTGAACCAATGACCGGTAGCGGCTGGTGTCTCATACGTCTTGTGGTCCTCATGTTGTTATAACATGCTATATACTTTGAAAGCGAATATCGTACTCGTACTCGCCCTCTTGTATTCACTTCATTCAGACGTCGATTATTGTGTTTTTGGCCAACTATATTTACACTCTACTAGAATGGAGTAATACGTCTTGAAAGATGCACAAAATTAGAAGGTCTAGATCCATATACCCTCAAAACCAAATGCGCCTCGCGAAATATCACTTCCGGCACTTCCGAAAGATTTGTTTCGTTTCTCATTGGAATAAACACAAAGGCCAAAAAAGGACGGGAACTTTTTGTCAAATATATTTGTCTAAATTCAGGAAATGAATAACTAAAAAATCGGACTCCGTCATGGGGACCTATCTATCTTTTTACAGGTACTTGCCAACTTTCAACTCTGTAGCTGTTGTAGTTTTATGGGAAAAGTGACACATATCCCAAGTTGCCTAATATAAAATAGATGTGTAGATTGATTCTCTATTCCGCTTTCGTGGTTGTACACTCCAGAATTACAAAGGTGTGGAACCAGTGCGCACGGCAAGTGAACGGAAACGTCACTGGTTTACTATGCATGGCGTCTTAGAAGACGGACTTTCCCAAGATTAGATCTAAACGAAACTGATAAAAAACGAAAAATTAAACCACTGCGACTTCAGGCTCCTCAATAAAATTGTGCACCCTTTAAATGATTCTGAACAACCAATTCGAAAGTTAAGTGGTTCGTAAGTTTTAGGCGGCCAAAGTGACGGACTTTCACAAATATAATACATATATATAGAGAGAGATATCAACTCGACGAGTTCTGACCTCGTCTGGGTAATGTTATGTCCGGCATTTGTTTTGATCACAGCGCTGAGAGGGCATGTTGCCAATCGGCTGTCTTGAGTCAACGCCAGCCATATTTTCCTACATGGACGGGACAAAAGCTGCCGTTTTGACATAATACGACCGGTACGACTCGCGACCTTGAAAAACAAACGCGTTTGATTTTAAAGGTCTCAGTCAAATTAACTTGAGTTCGGTCGATTTGTGCCAAAATGGTAGCCCTCCACGAAGTAAAATCTGACTGCAGAGGAGTTTGAGTTTAATTAAAGTATGATTGCTCTGGGCAGGCATAGCTCTGTTGGTATCATGTTGGACTATGTTGACGATAATCATAATCCCCAACGTGGGGTTCTGTAGCTTGCTTTTTAATATTTTTCTGTTTGTTTCTGTTGTTTTAGCTTCTATGACTCTCAGTCCTCTTTGCTCCATTTTTTCGGAGATGAATGTTACAATCTTAAGTCCTACTTCTTTAATAACCTCACAGTGTATATATAAACAGAACAGGAGAGAGGGTGTAATGATACTGTACCATAACTTTCTTATTGCTGCTTTATTTGTCTGTGTTAAAAAAAGAAGTTTTTTCAGTAGAACCCCTTGCTGGATTCGTGAGAAACTCGTTTTTTCTCCCTCGTACAACCACTCACATCTTCACGGTCTGTCAAGGCCGCCCCACCACTTTCTTGACGCAGATAGCACGCCTTTCTCTAGCACCTGTCACAACGGGAGCCGCGCGTGAGGGAGCAATCTGCCAACAAGTGACACCTTCAGCCCTACGATCGCGCTGAGGCGTCCTCAATTAGTAGTCCGCCCTCGTTTGGTGCACTGACTGATTGCCTTCCTTCGACTTGTACCATTTGTAAGGTTATGAATAGTACAAGTCTTCGTTGCCCGCAGGCGCTGAGCGTTTGCCACTGAATGGGGAAAAAACCTCGGTACACTTGGGTCAGAAGGCTGAGTCACATTGCGTCAGCAACAGATTGAAACAGATACAATAATTGCTGCACTACTACTGTATGACGTTTGCTCTGATAAATAGCTGGGAAAACCTTTAACCGTTTTTATGGTATTCTGTTTGTTTTTTAGTAAGGTTTTACGGCGCTTGCAACTGCAAAAGGTCATATGAGCGCCAAAGAGTGGATGTGTACAGAGAAGTCCAAACGGGGAATCAGGTTTACTCTGCTCACCTCTCTAGCCTCAGCAGCACAAAGTCTGCTTCGACTATCAAGGCACCCCGGAAATAGCAGTTCACCAGAGAGTGACAAACATACAAAAGAAGTAGAGGAAAAATGACGATAGAAAGGATGAGGACAGAAAAAGCAGCCGTTTCCCTTATGTTGTTCCGGCACAGTATGTGCATGGCATTGATAAATCAGCCCATTTACAATTTTACTGTGCATAAGAACATGTTAATACCCCCCTTTGGGAATGTCCTAAAGACTACTTCAGTCAGTAGCACAGCCCTGGTTTTAAGGGGGGGGGGGTACTCTGAGAAACTATGTATTTTTAAGTTTTTAGATCAATGTGCCATATTATGCTATTACCGCCTCAGCGCTGCTACTCCAACAGGAAAGCATGAATCCCCCCCCCCCCCCAAA